>NC_048303.1:14042382-14190272 GCF_013100865.1 Trachemys scripta elegans | reverse complement strand
AGAAGTGAGGTTCTTACCCACGAAAGCTTATGCTCCCAGTACTTCTGTTAGTCTCAAAGGTGCCACAGGACCCTCTGTTGCTTTTTGCACTAATGTAGTTGCACGAGGGGCAACTCTAATGCTGCACCAGTGTAAAATGGGGCTTGGGCAGGTGCAACTTACTCTGGTGAGAGGCGTTACCTCTAGCACGAGGTATTATAGGACACTCACCTGTGCTGTTCCTGACTGCAAGTAGACAGGGATTCAGTTAAACAGCTAAACATTCGAAACAGCTTTAAACATTTACTTGAGGCATAGAAGGGGGGAGGGGAGTAGCAAACAGGAATTAGAAACCTACCAGCAAACAACATCCTTCCCGTGAGCATTTCCGCCAGGATGCACCCTGCCGCCCACATGTCAATGGCTTTGGTGTAGGCGTTAGGTGAGAGGAGCAGGCGTGGAGATCGATACCATTTTGTTACTAGGCCTTCAGAAAGATAACCCTGAAAGATTAAAAATATACAGGTCTATATAAATAACTTTGAAAAAACACACTTCATCCATCCCTACCTTTTGCTGTCTAATCGCCGGGTGAAGGAATGAGTTTTGCACTCATAATCCCAGCTTGGAAAGATTTTGCTTTAACTCGTCCCAGTTACATCACGAAGAAGCAGGCAGCATTTTTTTTTTCTTTCAAAATGTCACGAAAAAGAGGAAGGCTGAGCCAGACGATCAGTACTGTAGGAAACTGCAAGACTGACGTCCTCACTGCGCCTGACGGTGAGTGGTAAATTCAGTCAAACTGTGCGAGCGGGTGTATAAACACACACAGCGGTGATCTCCAGGTATCAAACTGCAGAGCCACAAGGTTGCATTGATCATGCACCTTTCACCACTTCCCCTGCACTCTGACCAAAATACCACTGCCTTTGCAAGTTACTGATCGCTTGTTTTAATGATGGCTAGATGGCTGGAGAGCTGCATTTACTGCTATTGACTGCCCACTGATTGTACCCATGGCTAATTTAAATTAAAGCATCCTATTATTTTTGTTACCCCAGTCTCCTTGCCTGCCTCCAAACTGTGCTCATTTCATCTTCTTGTTTAGATTGCAAGCTCTTCAGGATAGGGACCGTCATTTACTAGGGGCCAGCGTTTTCAAAAGTGCTCAGCACCCACACCTGGGGCCAGGCTGTCAGAACAGCCAGTACAGTGGTTGCTGAGCTCTTGAAAATCAGGCCTGACACATTTGTACAGTGCCTAGCACAGTGGGACCCCAACCCCAATGCTGGACTATAAAACAATGTGCTAGAGAGAGGTTTTCTTCTATCCCCATACTGCTCCCATCAAAGGTGGAAATTCCCCCCCAGAGAGCACGAGTCTGAGATGCAGGACAAGCAATATAGAATCCTGGTCAAATGACAGGTTGATTGATATCGCACAGGAGGTAGAGAGGGAAACGTTCAACTCTCCGGTAAGGTGAGAACTCGCTTCTAACCCAAGACGATCTGTCTCGGAATTTTATACGGCTGCCCATCACCGTAGTGTCTGAGCACCTTCCACAGAACATCAGTAATGAAAGATAAGTGAACTTAAAATCGCAACATTATTTTGCATATAAACGCTATTTTAGATACTTGTTAAAGGTTTCAGAAATGGACTGTATTAAACCCAGAGAGGTAGCCGTGTTAGTCTGGATCTGTAAAAAGTGACAAAGAGTCCTGTGGCACCTTATAGACCAACAGACGTATTGGGGCATAAGCTTTCGTGGGTGAATATCTACTTCGTCAGTCACATGTCATGGGTATTCACTCACGAAAGCTTATGCCCCAATTCATCTGTTAGTCTATAAGGTGCCACAGGACAATTTGTCGTTGTATTAAACCCAATTCAGCAAAGCACTTAAGCACATGCTTAAAGTTAAACATGTGCTTTACTAAATTAGAGCTAGTTATAATTTTTCTGTGTCTCTGAAATCTGTACAGTGGACCTACTGTTTTTATGCAAAGCACCACAATGTGAGAGTGGACTGACTGATGAAGTGACGGACCAGGTCTAACATTTTATTATTGATCTGGTTTTGGGTGGGGAGCCCGAGGGTTAAAAAAACTTTACTGTTCTGGTTTTTGTTTTATGTTATTTTATTGTACGGGATTTAGAAATATTCCCAAGTTAAAAATCATCAGTAATGCACAGAAAGACATACCGTATATTTACTACGCTCATTTGTTAGTGACTGTGTTTGTATACACACAGACATCAACACCTTAAAAGCGTAGATGAAACTGCAGCCTGAATCATAATGCTGAAGGTGTTAAATAGCTGACACTGCATAATAACTAGCTGTGGAGGCAGAAACTCTGAAAGCGCCATGTGTGATCCTGTATCTCACCTGAACTGGTACCTCAGAGAACATTAACTCTGATGAACCAGAGGTTTTTTTAATACAATTCGCTGTTGAATTTTGCATGCATTCATCATTTTTATGCAGGGGCAATGGGCTTACACTTTATTCTGAAGTTTACATGAATGATTCGTCGGACCAGTACATGACAATCTGCTAATCACTCCTCAGTGTCGTTAAAATCAAAATAAAGACTTGCATGTGAAGGAGGCCCTGATTCTGCTCTCCTCTACTTTAGAATCAATGGGCCAAATTTTGCTCAGAGTTTCCCCAGGACAAATCTAATTTCACAGTTGTTATTGACCTGTGTAACTCCATAGACCTCAATGGAGTAACATCTGATTTACACCAGTGTAAGTGACATCAGCATCAGACACAGAGCTGCAACTGGTGTACGGTATCTGAGAACTGAATTTGGACCATTAAACCATGTGTTCTCTGGGCCTGGGTTTCCATTTGGTACTAATTTTAAGAAGATTGCCTTTTGATTATAATACTACTACTACTTTGCTCTTCAATAGCACCTTCCATGAAGAATTTCAGAGCACTGCAAACATTCATAGATTCGAAAGCCAGAAGGGACCACTGTGATCATGCAGTCTGACCTCCTGGATAACAAAGGTCATAGCACTTCCCCTAAATAATTCCTAGAGCAGATTTTTTAGCAAAACATCCAGCCCTGAATAACCTAAACCTCAAAACACCCTTGTAAGGCTGATATTATTGCAGCTTACAGATGGGGAAACTGAGGCACAGGAAAATTAGCACTTAACTTGACCAGGGCCATACAGGGAGACAGGCTTTCAGTTGGTAATAAAGTCCAGATTTATTTACACCCAGGCCAGTGCTTTAACTTCTAGGGCCAAAATTGTCAAACCTGGGGCTAAAATTTTCAAAACCACCGATGACTTAGGAGCTTATGTTCTATTTTCAAAAGTGACTTAGGCATGTAGGAGCTAGAGACATAGGCTTCGAAAATAGGGCTTAGGCTCCTAAGTCACTTATGCCTTTTACAAATGTTTACCTGGGGGAACTATCATTCGGCTCCTAAATCTTTATTCAGGCACCAGAATAAGTAATGTGGCTTTCAAAAATGCTGAGCATACAGAAGTCCATTGAAGCCAATAGGACTTGTCACATTATTAACAATACCTAGCTGGAGCACAGTCCTTGATATTAAATAAAAGGTACTGCTTTGAGAATTGCCTCTCTTGTCCTCCAATAGTATTTTCCAGGTTCCTTCATTTATTCTCACCAAATTTAACCCTGGTGCACATCCACTCTGTTCTAGATTACAAGCTGATGGTTCATTTTGTAATAGCAATGCTAATATTAATTTCATAATTATTTATTGCCTTGTGGACAGAACCCAAGGCTAACGTGACCGTTACACTTTAATTCCAAGCTAAGGCCTAACTTTCCCAGACAGCCACTGTTGACACACATTACAGAAGGTTAGTGGTGCTCAGCTGGGAAGGACAAGAAGTTATGCAGCAGAACCTAGGGAACTCAATTGTTACAAAAGTGCTCAATAAACCAGTGATGTCTGTATAGATGTAAATAGTCATTGGTAGGTGCCACTAGATGGTGCTCAAGAACACGAAGCATAGTTCCTGGGTTTGGTAGGATCCATACAAATTGTTCTTATTGTGCACTGCAAATCTGTTTAGGTGGCGTTCTTAACGTGATCAGGGCCTCACAGTAATAGTCACGGAATAACAATGAACCACAGAGACTGTCCCCGTCCCAGACAACTCAACATCTATGGGAGGATGGGTATTAGGGTTGCCAACTTTAGGGTTACCATATTTAGTGCCTCCGAAAGGAGGACACTTTAAAGGGGCCCCAGCCCCGCCCCCAGCCCCGCCCCAACCCCGCCCCAAAGTCTCCGCCCCCTCCCCTGCTTCCCGCGAACATTTGAGTCGCGGGAAGCCTGAAGCAGGTAAGGGGGGGGGGAGGAGGCGCGGCCCACCCCCGGCACCGCAGGTCCCCAGCCCGTCCCCCGAGCCCCCGGCCCGTCCCCCGAGCCCCCGGCCGAGCCCCCGACCCGNGGAGGGGGCGGGGTTGGGGCGGGGCTGGGGGCGGGGCTGGGGCCCCTTTAAAGTGTCCTCCTTTCGGAGGCACTAAATATGGTAACCCTAATAAAACTGCAGCACATATAACCATCTGCGCTTCTCTTGTATATACACCCATTGTCTCTTGCCTTCTAATTAGACTGTGCACTATTCCAGGCAGGACTATCTTTTTGTTAGGTCTTAGTATATAGACTAGCACAATGGGGCCCTGGTCTCTAATAAGGTTCCTTAGGTTCTATTGTAATACAAGCAACAAGAACAAAAAAACACCCAACACTTCATTACAAGAAGCCAAAGTAGAATGAACATTCCTATGAGCAAGTGCCATGAACCACAGCTCTGTACACTATTAGAAACGAGTAAGTATACAACACTCTTATACTCACAGTAAACTAGTCTATAAGCATGAAATCGATCCCATTCACTGTGCTGGCCCACTGCATGGATGAATTTCACCCTTGAGTCTCTGCTGCTAAAGTTATTAACTAGAGATGGGCCTGATCCACAACCCTGAAGAAGTGACTAACTGATAGAGCTAATCATCTAGTGAGAATGATGGACACTAGACCATCATAGATGGGTATAATCTATTCACAAGAAAGAGAGCAGCAAAACGGCCAATGCAGATTTGGGCTGCAGATGCAGAGACATCAAGAGCAGGGAAGTGACTGTTGTCCCTTCTGTGGCTATGTCTACACTGCAAGTGAAGGTCTGATTGTAGCATAGAGAAGCATACCTTGCTAGCTTTAGTCTAGCTAGTACAGGTAACAATAGTAGTGTAGACGTGGTGGCACAGGCTAGCAATCAGGGTACTTACCCAGGCTCCCCAGCAGGACACTAGTTATCAATGACCTAGATTAGAGATGTCTATCTGTGCTACAATCACACCTCCACATGCAGTGTAGACAAACCCAATAATGGCTTCAGTGCAGTCATACCTGGAATATTGTATTCAGTCCTGGGCACCACATTACTAGAATGAGAATGACAAACTGGAGGAAAGTCAGAGAGGAGACAAAAAAAAAATAGTAGGGGCTGAAGTGATGAGCAAAGATTAAAACATCTAAATCAGAGCTCAAAGAGCTCAGCTAAGCAATGACTACGCTGGACATGACAGTTAAAAAATATTTGTAGGTTGCTAACACAAAGAATGGAAAGGAATTATTGAGGGCAGTACCAGAGGGGAGCGCTAGGAGCAAAGGGATAACTTGGGCTAAATATCAGTGGAAACTTTGTGACAGCAAGAGCTACTAATTTATGGTGCAGACTCCCAAAGGAAGTGCTGGAAGAACAGCCTCTTGGAGCACTTCAAACTAGATTGGACAAAGGACTGGGTGGGTGAGGCACACTGAAGAACAAGCTTGCATTGGCAGGCAGAGGGACTGGATGAGTCTCACCCATCTCTAATTCCCATGAGTGGTAATGATTCAGGTGAGTCATTGCCTGACTGAGAAACCACCTAGCTTGATCCCCTACAAATGCTGGCCTCTCGGAAACAGGAAGTCGCAAAGGTGCCACTCTAGCTGTAACTGCCTCAGTGTACTCCGTTACACTACCTGCGGGCTCGCCCCTCCACGGGCTTCCGAGGAGAGCCTTATGTTACTCCAGAGAGGTCTTAGTTGTCAGGAAGCTGCCTGTAACTGCTTGACCCAGAGTGAGAAGCAGATGTTTTGATTGCTGCCCTTTGGCATTGTTATCCAATCTTGCTGAATTAACTACTTTTTCTTTATCCCACTCAACATCCTAGGAACATCAGACTCCCTAGAACACTTAAACCTACCTTACGGCAGGCTGTTTCCCTCTGGCAACAGAAAGGTTCTAACATCTAGTGCTGCATGCAAAATGGCACCTATGTTTGACATCACACTCAGTGAACTACCTGTATATAATTTAGAGACTGATCCTTTGCTCTGTCTCCCATGTGCCATTTCTGCATTAGAAGAGCTTCCTGTAAAAATTCACCAAACAGTTATACTGACCTCCATCAAATCCTTCCTTAACACTCACCACTGCTGTGGGGTCGACAATATACTCAGTGATGAGACAACTGGAATGCTGTAAGTCAGTGGTTCTCAAACTTTTGTACTTGTGACCCCTTTCACACAGCAAGCTTCTGAGTGTGACCCCCCCCTTAAATATATAAAAAGGTGTTTTTAATTTATACCACCATTATAAATGCTTAAGGCAAAGTGGGGTTTGGGTGGAGGCTGACTGCTCGTGATCCCCTGAGGGGTCACAACCCCCAGTTTGAGAACCCCTGCTGTAAGTGCTGCTTATTATGCTAATTATAATCATTTCACTTGTGTTTCCCTGTCTGCTTTACCCACCTGTTGCCTGTCATCATATATTTAGACTGTAATCATTTGGGGGCAAGGACCGTCTCTTATTAGGTGTTTGTATAGACCAGCGGTTCTCAAACTGGGGGTTGGGACCCCAAAGTGGGTCACCAGGGCCAGGGTCAGATGTGTTGAGGCCTGGGACTGGGGCCAAAGCCAAACCCAGAGCCCCACGGCCCAGGAACAAAGCCAAAGTCCAAGGGCTTTGGCTTTGGCCCTCCTGCCCGGGACGGTGGGGCTTGGGTTTTGGCCCTGGGCTCAGGCTTCGGTCCCCCTTCCTTGGGTCATGTAATAACTTGAAGTCCGAGGTACAATGAAGTCTGAGAACCTCTGGTATAGAGTCTAGCACAATGGAGTCCTGATATCTGTTTTCAGAGAGTTTAATGCCAGAAGGGACTATTGGGCCATCTCAATGATCTGTCATAGGCCACAGTCTTTAACCAGCCACTTCCCTTGGTAGCTTGTCCTCACTGTTAAATTTTGTGTGTGTTTTATGCCTAATCTGAATGTGTTGAAATGTATATAGAGCGGCTAACACAATGGAGACGCAGTCTGTGATTGGGAGCACTAGTCACTACCATCATACAATAATGATCCTGAGAGGTGCTGAGCACCTAAACTCATTAATGGGCTCAATGCTTCTAACAATCAGGCTCTTTAGTTAAGCATTAGAGTCCTTAATGGCTTCCTTGTCATCCCTGATCTGTCTCCACCTGCTTTGAGGCCAGGATAGTTCTTTTGTGTTTGTACAGCACCTAGCACAATGGGGTCCTGGTCCATGACTGGGGCACCTAAGCACCACAAATAATAAACGAATACTGAAAACAGAACTCTGTTCAATGTTTGTTTCCCCTGCCTCACATCTTTTTTGTGATGCGTATTTTGGACTTGCTCTTTGCTTTTACTGCTTCCTTCACTCTGGTTTCCTGTCCCTCCCGCCCCCATTACTCCCTTCACTGAGCTTCTCATTTTTTGTCCTTTCACTGAGTGTTTTCCCAAAGTGACGCAGAACAGTTTTTCTATGGCAGCAGATCTCAGCCCGAGGTTTTGGTTCATCACGCAAGTGAACGGCCACATTGTGGGATTCCATACAAGAAAAGAAAACACAACCTCACTCCATGAACACTTATATAAATTAAGACTTTGTTCAAAGTTCTTCCTTACAAACCGTTTTCTAACGTTCAAATATTTCAGATATTGAACAACTAAGTCTCCTCATTTCCTTCCCCATCTCTACAGGAAACATATCCCGCCAACAAAGAGAATGGTCGGGGGGTGACTTGATCACAATCTATAAAACCAACATGGGGAACAGAAATTTGATAATAGAGGGTTCTTTAATGTAGCAGATAAAGTTATGACAAGATCCATTGACTGGAAGTTGAAGCTAGATAAATTCTAACTACAAATAAGTCACACATTATTCACGGGGAGGGTAATTAACCATGGGGACAAGTTACCAAGGGTTGTGGTGGATTCTCCATCTCTGGCAGTTTTTAAATCAAAACTGGATGGTTTTCTATCAGAGATGCTCTAGTTCAATCCACAGCTTTTGGGCTGGAAGAAGGAATTAATTCAGGAAGTCCTGTGGCCTGTCTTATGCAGGAGGGCAGACTAGATGATCAGAAAGTCCTTCCTGGCCGTCCAATCTATGAACCACCCACCTATAGGGATCTGATGGTTAAGGCCACTGGCTAGATTCTTGCACTGCACTAAAAGCCTCCTGTCCAAAAAAGGCACAAGCATCCATTCCCATACAGAATATCACCAACCAAAGAAGTATACATGGATTGCTCTGTGTTCACAGATAGTGCTGAAGTTGGATTGGCCTGGGTAGGCACAACATTCCCATGGTGATTCAATGTGACAGTTGCTATATGATACAGTACATACCCTTGAAAAACGTGATGAACTCCCCGCTCCCCTGTATTTTTCCAGAACTACATGCAGCTCTGCAGATGGAGAAATGTTATCATAGCTTAACCTCTGTTCCCAAGGCAATACATTTGCTCAGTTGTAGGAAGATTATATAAGGGTTTAAATAATCTGGCCTTAGATAATTATGCCAGATTTTAGATGTACTGTGTCAGAGTTTAGATAGTTATAGCAAAACTGACGAGGTAGAAAGGTTTTTAATCCTCTGTAGTTTTTGGTGTGCTTAAGTTTTCTCTATCTTCGCATGGGCACACAGCCAAAGTGCCTGGATCCTACAAACCCTTTCGGAGTCTCATTTATTTTAATTTGTGAACAAGAACTACTTGCTTAATAGGGGGTTGCAAAATTGCCCCAGGTTACTTGCTGCTAATGCTTGTCTCTTCCTTGTAAATCTGCCTTTTTTCTGATATTACCACCTAATCTCCTCTTCCAATAACAGACATCACTTAGACTCTCTTCGCCAGCCCAGGAGGACGGATGTGCAGACAGCAGAAGGCACAGAGGGAAGAGGCTCAGAAGATACATTTTTAGGTGGGATATTATCCACAAGAAGGAGCCATGAATGTAACAATACCTAAAACACTTTAGGGACCATGATCCTAGCCCCACCGATGTCAGTGGCAAAACTCCTTTTGGCTTCAGCATGGCCAAGATTTCACCCCTGATGTACATGAAATCACTCGCCCATCACTGAAATGGCACTGCCTAGAGGGTACAAAGTGGCAGCCTTTGCTCAGAGGGAAGAGAGCAACCTATCATGCAACACACTGGCTAATCTCTCATGATGGACTATAAAACTGCTGTGGAGCTGTTAAACTGTATTATGCAATAAATACATCTTTCGAGAGTGACTAGTCTCTATGTTTCCGGAAAGCAGATACTGCATTTAAATGCTCGGCCATTCAGTCATTTTCAGTCACTTGTCTTTCCATCGATATTCTTATCGATAAACTAGGCAAATACAATTTAGATGGGGCTACTATAAGGTGGATGCATAACTGGCTGGATAACCGTACTCAGAGAGTTGTTATTAATGGTTTCCAATCCTGCTGGAAAGGCATAACAAGTGGGGTTCCACAGGGGTCTGTTTTGGGACTGGCTCTGTTCAATATCTTCATCAACGACTTAGATATTGGCATAGAAAGTACGCTTATTAAGTTTGCGGATGATACCAAACTGAGAGGGATTGCAACTGCTTTGGAGGACAGGGTCATAATTCAAAATGATCTGGACAAATTGGAGAAATGGTCTGAGTTAAACAGGATGAAGTTTAACAAAGACAAATGCAAAGTGCTCCACTTAGGAAGGCACAATCAGTTTCACACATACAGAATGGGAAGAGACTGTCTAGGAAGGAGTACGGCAGAAAGGGATCTAGGGGTTATAGTGGACCACAAGCTAAATATGAGTCAACAGTGTGATGCTGTTGCAAAAAAAGCAAATGTGATTCTGGGCTGTATTAACAGGTGTGTTGTGAGCAAGACACGAGAAGTCATTCTTCTGCTCTGCTCTGGTTAGGCCTCAGCTGGAGTATTGTGTCCAGTTCTGGGCATCGCATTTCAAGAAAGATGTGGAGAAATTGGAGAGAGTCCAGAGAAGAGCAACAAGAATGATTAAAGGTCTTGAGAACATGACCTATGAAGGAAGGCTGAAAGAATTGGGTTTGTTTAGTTTGGAAGAGAGAAGACTGAGAGGGGACATGATAGCAGTTTTCAGGTATCTAAAAAGGTGTCATAAGGAGGAGGGAGAAAACTTGTTCACCTTAGCCTCTAAGGATAGAACAAGAAGCAATGGGCTTAAACTGCAGCAAGGGAGGGTTAGGTTGGACATTAGGAAAAAGTTCCTAACTGTCAGGGTGGTTAAACACTGGAATAAATTGCCTAGGGAGGTTGTGGAATCTCCATCTCTGGAGATATTTAAGAGTAGGTTAGATAAATGTCTATCAGGGATGGTCTAGACAGTATTTGGTCCTGCCATGCGGGTAGGGGACTGGACTCGATGACCTCTCGAGGTCCCTTCCAGCCCTAGAATCTATGAATCTCACAGTGGAGCTGCCTCTGCCATTTGGCTTTCATGGGGCAAATCCTGACCCTGAGGTTCTCTGGAGTTCACAGTCGGCCACAGCTCCAAGGTCCAGCAGTCTCAAATTTACTCAGAGGCTTGGAATACTGCATTAGAAGTAGATTCAGGAGAAGTAGATCAGTGGGGAGAGTTCTGGTGAGACTGGCAAAGATGCAAGACAAATGCGGTTTAGTATCAGCCCCACCACATGAAATATAAATATGCATACACAGCCATGGCAGAGCAACAGCAAACTCTATATTAAGATGGCATATGTGTTTCCACAATAACCCCACGCTTTGAGTACATCATAACTTTCTCAAACGTTCACATTTTGGAGCTGAAATATACCATGGAGTATCATTAAGAGACACTGTCAACTTGAAATCTAGATAATTTAAAAATAAATGATTTAAAAATAGTTTCAGGTGTCCCCATATAATTTTTTGTGTGTAATTTTACAGTGTCATTTTCCTATTTTTTCCCTTCTTGGCCACTATTATGCCTGAAGGCCCATAGCCTCAAAGGTATTTAGACGCAAGACTCCCATTGATTTCAATGGGAGTTAAGCACTTAAATAATTGAGGATCTGAGTCACATAAGTGTACAAACAACATGGGAAACTGACTAATTAGCTACAGGGAAATAGTGAAACTGACTTGTGGTGGGGGCCCTCACCCCTGAAGAACCCCCTGGCAGCCCAGTGCAGCATCACCATAATATCTGACTCAGTTTCCTCTAGTGAGCTTTCAGTAAGTCCCATGAAGCTTATGTATATTGAACAGTACCCCATCAGGGGTCTGTCTAGTTTATTTAACCCAATGGTAGATCATCATACAAACAGGGCTCCACCTCAGCATCTCTAGCTCAAGAGGGAAGAGGGCTGAGTTAACCCTCAGTGGTCAAACCACAACAACCCTTCCTCAGAACAGCACATCATTCCTCTCATCTGGGGCTTCTGCTGCTACGTGGCAAAGTCCCACCATAGGGCTAGGTTTTGCTGAAGTCAGCATTCAGAGCTCCTCCCTTGCAGAGCCTATCCCACCCAAAGAGCATTCTTCCTGGGTTCCCTTTCCTGGTAAACCCTCACCGGCCTTTCCTTCCTCTCTCTTTCTATGTTCTACAGACTGCTCCTCTGCCCAGGAGCCCCTGTTCTCTAGCCCCCACTAAGGCTATGTCTACACTATGCAGCTTTTAGCGACACGGCTGTGTTGCTACAGCCGTGCCGTTAAAAGGCACACAGTGTAGCCGCTGTTTGTCAGCTCTCCTGCTGACAAAAAACTTCTACCCCCAATGAGCGGCATTAGCTTTGTCGGCAGGAGAGCACTCCTGCTGACAAAGCACTGTTTACACTGGTGCTTGTCGTCAGCAAAACTTTTGTCTTTTGGAGGGGTGTTTTTTTAACACCTCTGAAAGACAAAAGTTTTGTCATTCAGTTGCCAGTGTAGACATAGACTAAGTGTGTGTGTGGGGGGGGGAGGGTGGCGGGAATGGAACCTTCCTTTCATCAGGCCCAGATGCTTCTCTGCCTAATTAACTTCTTCCCAATTACTCAGCGAATTAATTAGTCCCAGGTGAATCTGAGCTGCCTCATTCCTCAATGTGGAGCCTGGCAGAGGTAAGCTGAGCCCTGATTAACTCAGAGGGCGAGTTACCCTCTGACATGACTACACACAAAGTAGGGTCAAACAATACACGAAAAACTGAAACATGGGAAAAGAGTTGTTCTTTCTAATCTTTCAGCTACAGTAATTTTAGGTGTTGCTTGTAACAACAACAACATGGTAAAACACAGAGAGAGAAAAGTGTTGGTTTTTTTTGCCTGTATCCCTGTAATTCACACACTGACTGGGAGGCACATTGCACATAATGAAATTTTGTGATGTAGTAAGTGACAGATACACACACGCAATCAAGGTTACTGAATTATGAATGTACTTTGTTCTCTCTCCCCCTGCCCTGCCCTGCCCCAGGGTGTAGTTTTGTTCTGATCACGTCATCGTTGACTAGTTAATATCCCTGGAGTAATGGAAAAAATCTTACCAGCATGAGACCTCACTAAATACTTTGCTGAGAAGTGGTGAGAAGTTTTTTAAATTTGAGATTCTCCTTTACTTTTCTAGCTCTCACAAATCAGGCAGCCCTGCAAGCACATGACCCGAAGCCAACTCTGCTTCACTGGACTTACTCCAGAGTTATAGTGTATCTGACATTGGACCCTAGCCTTCTGAGTAGTGCATTAAGAGCAAAGGATGGGTACAAGGTACCAATCTCATATGACAGCTTGTAGCTCCTGCAATCAGTGGGATTTCTGCCATTGACTTCAATAGGAGCTGGAATGGTTCCTGGTTCTAAGAACTGCAAAGGGAGGGGGAGGGAATCTGAAATAAAAACAAATAAAAGCTTTTGGAATAATGCTGATACAACAGCAGATTGGTTCCACTGCAGCTTTTTTTTTTTAATGCATTTAAAAAAAAAAAAAAAAAGCGTGGGTGACAAATTGAATTTGTCTGGTTTACAGGCCGAACACCGTTCCTGGCTCAGAGCAAAGCACAATAAAAATGTCATTTTGCATGACTCTTAAAAAACGTGACATGTATTCTCATTCTCTTTGGATTACGAAATCAGTTTATTTAATTATCCCGGCCTATTATAAGCTTCGTCAAACAGGAAGGAACAACAAGGGCAAGGGGAAAAAATAAAAAATAACCGAAGGCGGTGCTCTTGAGAGCACCGTGTTCCAGAGGAGAAAGAGCAGCCAAGGGCTGGCTCATCCATCAAGTGCAAACATGCAATCAAGGCTTGGCATTGTCTGAATGTAGGGCATAGGCAGTACTTGAAGACAGCACCAATGGGACCACCAGAATACCAAATGTTAGCTACTTAGTAGATATTTGTTCTGCAGTGATTGTTCAGCAGTGCTGGCTAAGTTACCTCAGAAGACAACACAGGCATATAAAATAATTAGAAGAACACACGAAAGGGTTGGGGGAAAAATGCATGTTCTTTCCAGTTACTTCCTCCTTCTTAATAAAGCCATCTGCCCACATTTAACTGTGTGGGCACTGGGTTCCACCACTGTAACTGGAAGAGGTCCCATTTTTTCCTATTTTAAAGATTTCCTCATGATTAACCAACTGAAATTTTGTTTTGATTGAGCTGAGTGTGATTATATTGGACCCCTTAGCAAGTGCACAACAAATGAGAGGCTTTAACTTGCAAGATTTAGAGACATTTTTGAAACAAGATACCAAAAGGTCTCCCTTAACAAGGGTAATTACGTCCCTGCTAAATGCAAATTCATGCTAATGAAAGTCATAATTAAATTCACAAGTGTTAGGAGTAAGGAACTTGCAAAAGAGACTGAAATTGTAGTACCCTGTCATATCATTTATAGGGACTTGGGCCAGAGTAGTGAACAGATTAACTCTATTAATGCAACCAAAACTTGAAGGAGAGCTATGGGTTCCAATTCTGATCTTGACTACACCTGTGTTAAAATCAGAAGAAACTCTAATGAAGTCAATAGAGTTACATGGTTGGAAGTGAGATCAGAATCAGACACTCTGAGTTTTGTAACTCTACTGAGTGATGAGACAGCCAGTGTATTACATATTCTTCCTATTAGGTAAGCCAGTCCCAAGTGCTTGAGGTTCATAGAATCATAGAATATCAGAGTTGGAAGGGACCTCAAGAGGTCATCTAGTCCAACCCCCTGCTCAAAGCAGGACCAATTCCCAGCTAAATCATCCCAGCCAGGGCTTTGTCAAGCCGGGCCTTAAAAACCTCCAAGGAAGGAGACTCCACCACCTCCCTAGGTAATGCATTCCAGTGTTTCACCACCCTCCTAGTGAAATAGTTTTTCCTGATATCCAACCTGGACCTCCCCCACTGCAACTTGAGACCATTGCTCCTTGTTCTGTCATCTGCCACCACTGAGAACAGCCGAGCTCCATCCTCTTTGGAACCCCCCTTCAGGTAGTTGAAGGCTGCTATCAAATCCCCCCTCATTCTTCTCTTCTGGAGATTAAACAATCCCAGTTCCCTCAGCCTCTCCTCATAAGTCATGTGCTCCAGACCCCTAATCATTTTTGTTGCCCTCCACTGGACTCTTTCCAATTTTTCCACATCCTTCTTGTAGTGTGGGGCCCAAAACTGGACACAGTATTCCAGATGAGGCCTCACCAATGTCGAATAAAGGGGAACGATCACGTCCCTCGATCTGCAGGCAATGCCCCTACTTATACAGCCCAAAATGCCGTTAGCCTTCTTGGCAACAAGAGCACACTGTTGACTCATATCCAGCTTCTCGTCCACTGTGACCCCTAGGTCCTTTTCTGCAGAACTGCTACCTAGCCATTCGGTCCCTAGTCTGTAGCAGTGCATGGGATTCTTCCGTCCTAAGTGCAGGACTCTGCACTTGTCCTTGTTGAACCTCATCAGGTTTTTTTCGGCCCAATCTTCTAATTTGTCTAGGTCCCTCTGTATCCGATCCCTACCCTCTAGTGTATCTACCACGCCTCCTAGTTTAGTGTCATCTGCAAACTTGCTGAGAGTGCAGTCCACACCATCCTCCAGATCATTAATAAAGATATTAAACAAAACCGGCCCCAGGACCGACCCTTGGGGCACTCCGCTTGAAACCGGCTGCCAATTAGACATGGAGCCATTGATCACTACCCGTTGAGCCCGACGATCTAGCCAGCTTTCTATCCACCTTACAGTCCATTCATCCAGCCCATACTTCTTTAACTTGGCGGCAAGAATACAGTGGGAGACCGTATCAAAAGCTTTGCTAAAGTCAAGGAATAACACATCCACTGCTTTCCCCTCATCCACAGAGCCAGTTATCTCATCATAGAAGGCAATTAGGTTAGTCAGGCACGACTTCCCCTTCGTGAATCCATGCTGACTGTTCCTGATCACTTTCCTCTCCTCTAAATGTTTCATAATTGATTCCTTGAGGACCTGCTCCATGATTTTTCCAGGGACTGAGGTGAGGCTGACTGGCCTGTAGTTCCCCGGATCCTCCTTCTTCCCTTTTTTAAAGATGGGCACTACATTAGCCTTTTTCCAGTCATCTGGGACCTCCCCCGATCGCCATGAGTTTTCAAAAATAATGGCTAATGGCTCTGCAATCTCACCTGCCAACTCCTTTAGCACCCTCGGATGCAGCGCATCCGGCCCCATGGACTTGTGCACGTCCAGTTTTTCTAAATAGTCCCGAACCACTTCTTTCTCCACAGAGGGTTGGTCACCTTCTCCCCATGCTGTACTGCCCAGTGCAGCAGTCTGGGAGCTGACCTTGTTCGTGAAGACAGAGGCAAAAAAAGCATTGAGTACATTAGCTTTTTCCACATCCTCGGTCACTAGGTTGCCTCCCTCATTCAGTAAGGGGCCCACACTTTCCTTGATTTTCTTCTTGTTGCTAACATACCTGAAGAAACCCTTCTTGTTACTCTTAACATCTCTTGCTAACTGCAACTCCAACTGTGATTTGGCCTTCCTGATTTCACTCCTGCACGCCTGAGCAATATTTTTATACTCCTCCCTGGTCAATTGTCCAATCTTCCACTTCTTGTAAGCTTCTTTTTTGCATTTAAGATCAGCAAGGATTTCACTGTTTAGCCAAGCTGGTCGCCTGCCATATTTACTATTCTTTCTACACATCGGGATGGTTTGTTCCTGCAACCTCAATAAGGATTCTTTAAAATACAGCCAGCTCTCCTGGACCCCTTTGCCCTTCATGTTATTCTCCCAGGGGATCCTGCCCATCTGTTCCCTGAGGGAGTCAAAGTCTGCTTTTCTGAAGTCCAGGGTCCGTATTCTGCTGCTCTCCTTTCTTCCCTGTGTCAGGATCCTGAACTCGACCATCTCATGGTCACTGCCTCCCAGGTTCCCATCCACTTTTGCTTCCCCTACTAATTCTTCTCTGTTTGTGAGTAGCAGGTCAAGAAAAGCTTTGCCCCTAGTTGGTTCCTCCAGCACTTGCACCAGGAAATTGTCCCCTACACTATCCAAAAATTTCCTGGATTGCCTGTGCACCGCTGTATTGCTCTCCCAGCAGATATCAGGGTGATTAAAGTCTCCCATGAGAACTAGGGCCTGCGATCTAGCAACTTCTGCTAGTTGCCAGAAGAAAGCCTCGTCCACCTCTTCCCCCTGGTCTGGTGGTCTATAGCAGACTCCAACCACGATATCACCCTTGTTGCTCACACTTCTCAACTTTATCCAGAGACTCTCAGGTTTTTCTGCAGTTTCATACCGGAGCTCTGAGCAGTCATACTCCTCTCTTACATACAACGCAACTCCCCCACCTTTTCTGCCCTGCCTGTCCTTCCTGAACAGTTTATATCCATCCATGACAGTACTCCAGTCATGTGAGTTATCCCACCAAGTCTCTGTTATTCCAATCACATCATAGTTCCCTGACTGTGCCAGGACTTCCAGTTCTCCCTGCTTGTTTCCCAGGCTTCTTGCATTTGTGTATAGGCACTTAAGATAACTCATCGATCGTCCCTCTTTCTCAGCATGTGACAGGAGTCCTCCCCTCTTGCGCTCTCCTGCTTGTGCTTCCTCCCAGGATCCCATTTCCCCACTTACCTCAGGGCTTTGGTCTCCTTCCCCCGGTGAACCTAGTTTAAAGCCCTCCTCACTAGGTTAGCCAGCCTGCTGGCGAAGATGCTCTTCCCTCTCTTCGTTAGGTGGAGCCCGTCTCTGCCTAGCACTCCTTCTTCTTGGAACACCATCCCATGGTCGAAGAATCCAAAGCCTTCTCTCCGACACCACCTGCGTAGCCATTCGTTGACTTCCACGATTCGACGGTCTCTACCCCGGCCTTTTCCTTGCACAGGGAGGATGGACGAGAACACCACTTGCGCCTCAAACTCCTTTATCCTTCTTCCCAGAGCCACGTAGTCTGCAGTGATCCGCTCAAGGTCATTCTTGGCAGTATCATTGGTGCCCACTTGGAGAAGCAGGAAGGGGTAGCGATCCGAGGGCTTGATGAGTCTCGGCAGTCTCTCTCGGCAGTTCAATGTAGTTCAAATCCCACTTGGGGTGCCATTTTGTAACAGCTCCATGGCTGAATACACACAGACACCAGTGATCAGAATCCTTCTGAATTATGTCATGCACACGAGAGCAAACGTGCACTTGCATTCTGAATGACCTTATTTTAGTTTAGCCATTCTAATTGGTTTCCTTACCATACAGAATGTGGTAGAGATGGTTAAGAGATGGTTAAGACAAACCAACCGAAATCATACCACCCATAAAAGACAACTCCACGCAACCGGTGATTTATCCTTCTCAAATGATAAAAGCAACAGGGACCTTGGTGCAGGGATTTTACTGGAACTAAATGACCCATAGGGGTTAACAAGATGAGACTGCCCAAGGGTCTGAAAATAAACCAAATGTTCACAAGTTCCAAAACAGCAATTTTCCAGTTAGGCTACAGAAGCTGCTGTAATTGGTCAGTTAATTAGCAGAAATAGGCCTGAACTAAAATCATGTCTGAAAGGGCCCTCTTCCCCACCCTCCACCCCCAGTTATGGAAAAGTCCAGATTTCATAGCTGGTCCATATAACCAAGACCCCCAGATCAAAACAGCTGCAAAATTGAGCCAACATCCAGACTCACATGTCTAAACTCAGGTTCATGGAGCCACTAACTCATGGTAACTTTGATGTTTAAAAAATATTTATTTGTATAAATCTACTGATTCCACACATCATCTAACAGCCACGTGAGACCCTGAAGGTGTGATCATTCTAGCACGGTGTGTAGTATTTTTAACCTGATACGCTGCTGTCAGGAGAGAGGCATGTGGAGGTCTACAGAATCAAACAGAACTAGATTTTCCTCTCCCCAGGTTGCTTGTGCAGTGCCAATGAAACTCAGTTGAATTAATCATTCATTTTTTCCCTCTCTCACCTCTGAGCACCTCGGATGGAATCCTTACCACCCAACAGGAAACTTCAGTACACAGGCTTTGTGGGGGTGACACACAAAAAGGAAATGGGAATTAAATTCTCCTCTTGGCCTGCAGAGCACCTCTACTGTCACCCAACAACTGCTACACTGGTAATGGTCAGGGATACGTTTGTCTTACATGAGGTTTTTGGGCAAAGGAGTTGTGTAGGTCATGGCCCGGATGGCCAATGGCCACACTGCTACTGCAGAGTACGCTACCCTTAAGCACTGCTCTGGATGCAGTCTCTTTGTATAGCGCCTCTGGAACTCACAGGGAAACCCTGGCAGTTCCACTATAGTGGTAGAATTCAATATTTTTTTTTTTATAATGTCGACTGAGAATATCAAAGTTTATTTTTAAGCATTTTTTTTAATTTTTATTGATTTAAATTTTCACAGTTGTGGGCAATTGGGAGGGGTTCAGACAATAATTATTTAATGATGGTAGACATTGAGATTCACAAAGATGAAGCTTTATAATGATTTAAATATACTTATATCCAACTCTGGTAAGTTCTCAAGCAGCATTTTCCCTACTTTGCCTATCTGTACACTTCAATTTTTATCGATGGAAGTATTTTTTGTCAGCTTGTGTATATGGTGAAACTGATGTTTACTGACATTTACTGATAAAAAAATTATCCTTCCAAGCATACTTATAGTCCAGGCCTTGCACACCTGGAGTAGAGAAGAAGCAGGATTTCTCTTTGAAGGCCTATTACTCCAAGCACAGCATTAACCACAAAGCCAGGGGGCATGGACCAGCGCTAACGCCGCACTCCCCGTCAGTATCCGGCCTGGGCCGGGAAAGCTAACGATCCAACCAGTGGACCAAATTTGGTGATGTATCCTAGTCACGTGCCACTGGAGTCATGTTGTGCATACGCTAAGAAGAAGAAGACCACAAAGCCAACTCCAGCTTGCGAGATGAATGGGTCAATGAATAAATAAATACGCCAGAAATATTCTCCCTCCCTTTCATAATCTTAAACGGACACAGAACAAGCATTATAAATCCTGTTCCCACCACCACACCCAAGTCATTTCTAGAAATTTGGCAGCATTCTGGGGTTGCTGGCTAAAGTGCCAATAGATTCAAAGAGAGAAGAGGGCAGAGTGGCCAAGGGAGCGGTGGGACTGAGCCACCCAATCTGGGTCTGGAGTTCAACAGGTGCAGAACTTTTGCGATGGCCCATTACAATGGTTTTGGTTCCAACCCACATCTAGCTAATGGTAAAAACTCCTTACAATGATTTCATAGCTTATGTCTAAGGATTCTCCCGGCATCTAGAGATACCTTGGGTTATTCAGTGTAGGACGATGATCATTCCTGCATTGTTCAAAGAAGCTTTCCTCTTTAAAGGACAGTACTGATGATGATAAGCAGCATTCAACATAACCTACTCTCTCCCTGACAAGAAAAGTGAGACAAGGCAGAAGGGAGCCTGCAAATTTGGGTATTCCTTTATACCTAGGCAAAGTGCATATAAGACGCAACTATTGGTCTGAGCCTGCACAGGTGTCAATGAGTACCCAGCATGCAAGGGAATGGAGTCTTTATCATCTTCTCTCCCCTGGTCTAGAGAGACACTTTCCATTTACTGGTGAGTCTCATCTTACGCGCATTTAACATGTGCGAATTCAGCTTTGCACAGTCGGCAAAAACAAAAACAACAAAAAAAAATGACAAAAGTAACAATTTAAATACTGTAGCTGTAGTGCGGGCGATTCTGCCCACCATTACACTCAATGTAATTTTGACTATACACGATTTTCGCTTTACGCGCTGACAGCGGAACGTAACCCCAGCGTAAGGTGAGACTCACCTGTACTTACCAGGCCCTGGTGAGAAATAGTTACTATACTGGTATGCTTTTAAGTAGCGCTTTCCCTGAAACTACACTTCTTGCTTCAGTTAATTAGAACCTGGTGAAACAGAAATTCGACTCAGAGGAGGTCCCCACAGTTGCTTTAGACCCCCATCCTGCATTCCTTACAAAGAAAAAAGTCTATGGACCTGAGGAAGGAGAGCAAGATCAGGCCCTGAGATGTCACTGAGCTCATCAACTGTGCAGGAGAAACAGAAATATGCGGGACTAACCACAAGTTCTGGCAGGTACCGAATCATAGATGTTGCTGAAGGAAATGAATTACGGGACCAACTCACCCATCCCCTGCCAACGCAGAATTGTTCACTATGGGAGAGATTTTCAAAGGCACAAAGGGCAGTTATTACCCAGCTCTCATTGACATTCCTCACCGAAAGTCAGTGGGATTTAGGCACGCAGCTGGCCTTTGCAAATCTCCTATAGTAGTACATGTCCAGTCTACAATTTATGCCCTAGCTGATGGGACTGCCCTTGCCAGACATCAATGCAGCTCGATAGATCTCTCACTGTCAGGGTTTTCTTCCCCTTGATATTCAGCCGATGTTTTCCCATTATTAATTTCATCCAATTACTTTTAATTAAACCCCAGTGTACTACCTCAAATATTACCTCTGCAACTTCAACGATTACATACTTCAAATATTCATAGGCTATTGTGTCCTCCACTGCAGATGGCATTTAACCAAGCCATACAGTTTTAAAAGAAAAAACTTTCCTCATCAGTCAATTGCCTCAGTTCCCAATCATTTTTGTTGCTCTTCTCTGAAATGAGCTCTTAAATCTGAATTGCTTTTCTCTGAATACAGCTTGTCTATATCTTTCTGGTCCCCAAAACTGAATACAGATTCCAGATATGGTCTTTTTCATTAAGACATATTTATTTTTTATGCAAAGTCCACACATTTTCTGTTAATTATTTGGTATCTCAATTTTTTAAAAATATATTTTGCTTTTTTAAAAAGTAATTCCACTTAACTACTACTAACTTGCTACCTGACCAAGTGTGTTAATTTTGAGGCCTAACAAACTTGACATTGCCCCTTTAAATCCTGAAAATTGGTATTTCTAAAGGAAGAGCCATACCAGGTCATTTTACAAGCATCAGTGGAGATGTCAAAACAAAGACAATTTCAGCTGGGAAAGAGCCTTCACACACCAACTCATGGAGTTAAAAGTTTAAAGTTTTAATTCAACCCGTCATAAAATATTAAAAGAAATAAAATAAAGAAAAGAGGAGAGAAGGGAAGAATCTAATGTTTTTGCAGCAACTTGCCAGCTTTTTGGGTCTTTGGATTCATCTTTTTGGATCTTTGCCTGAAATTCACCTCTGCATGCATGTGCACTTTCCACTGACTTCAAGCCATTGGGCTTGGCTTGTAGTGGTTCTGAGCAACTCCAGCCCCTACTGATTTTATCTGGAATTGTAGGGCCAGATATTCAAATGAGCTCAGGGCGAGATGATCAAGTGCTCAGCTCTTATGATTGGGAACAGATTTCCCACAGTGCTTGGTACCCAGCAGCCCCCAGGAGGACACTTATGACCTGACTTTGGAAAGAGTTGAGGCCCCAACAGGTTGAGCTCTTTTGGAAGACCCAGCCATTTATTTAAAAAAGAAGAACAGGAGTACTTGTGGCACCTTAGAGACTAACAAATTTATTTTCACAAGGTTGATTTAAGTACCCTAATGGGAGCTGAACTCTGGTTAAAATCTGGCCCTGGTTGTGGGTGCTAAACTCTTCTGAAAATTTGAGCCTTAGATATTCTTGTGTTAGAGTAAATCAGTCTTTAAGGTTAAGCAACTGATGTAGCATGACAGGGAGGGAGTGTGATATAATGGATGCAGATAGGAGTCAAGACCCTTGGGTTCTTCCCCAACTCTGCTCTGTGATTTTTAGTAGAAATTGGCCTGAACTGTAAAATTCAAATCCAGATTTTGAATCCATGGGCAACGGGACGGTGGGGTTGAGAGCTGTTTGTTTCTGTTCATTATAGAAAAAGTGCCCTGACTCTGAAATCCAGATCCATGTTCAGATTTCAGACGCTCCCCGTCCCCGAAGTCTGGGGGGTGTCTGGATCCTGGATTTTGATTGTGACCCATCTGTAGCATTTCAGAGTGATCTGAAGGTGAGGGAGGCTGCTTGATAAATGTCAATTGGGCGGCAGCTCCAAATACAAAGGCAGCCTGCAAGAAAGCACAGAATCAGGAATGAATAAGGGAAACAAAGAAATGTTAAGGAGACTTGAGCAGAGTGCTGAGTGCAGGAGGGATGTAGGAAGCAATGAGATCAGAGATGTAGGAGTGGTACTGTGGAGTGCTCTGAAGATGAGAAGCTTGAACTGAATGGCAATACAGAAATAGAGCTGGTAATTTAAGAAAGGGAAAAAGTGATCTTGGCTGTGTTTTCGATAGATGGAAAAGGCTTGGCATAGTGGGGGAGGATGAATTTGATGTTTTTAGTGGGAGGAGCAGCAGGAGGATTTAGTGACTACTGGGATATGAGACAGAAGGAGCTCAGATGACCAGACTGAAGAGGTAGTATCAGTGAGAGCAGTGGGAAGGGAGAGGGGCTGGGATCAAGATGATGAACTCAGAGTTAATTATTCACCATTACTAGATTTGATATTCTCTGTCCAACAGAAGCATTTGCAAATGTCTCAACATCCAGGGGGGAAATTTAGTAACTTGATCAGAGATGGGCCTGAGATTTAAAACTCCAGATCTGAACAGCCTCAGAATTTGGAGATCTGAATTCTGCAGCCTGTGCTCATCTCCGTGGTTAATTGAAACATCTAATTATCTGATGCAGTGAGTACCTTTTAAAAGGTTCAGAAGGATACCTCGGTGATAAGCACTGTACAAATGCTTAGAGAGAGACAGAGATGCATTTCTTTGTCACTGATCAATCTCAATGATGAAAGTGGCCAGCTTTTTCCACCAGCATCTTCCAGTAGTGGAGAGCGCTCCCTTTCCATATATAATTATCCTAATTAATGCCTGCTTGCTGTAATTCATATAAACAAGATACACTGCCAGGAAAAGACTATTATTAAGCCTGATTTTTTAAAGACTGTATTTACAGCCTCAGTCACAATATGCAGTAGCTATTATCTGCCATTTTGTTACTCAGCTGGAGGGCTACAAGGGAGGGAGGGGTTGGACCGGAGACACATTTGGTCGGAACAGCTGCAGTATTTTATGGTAAGTGATTGATATACAATCTGCAAGTTCTCAGATCCTAGACATCAATCTAAGCACATTCCAGTGATGACAAATCACCAAAAAACAAGCACTAAAAGGTGATTTCTTGTCATGGAGTCCTGCAAGTGAAATGTTCTTTAAGGGAAACAATTCTGCACTAGGCTCTAAGGGGTTGGACCTGCCAGATCTTTTATAACAATTCACTGGCTACAGATATAGCAGCTGGGAGGTGGGTTGCATTTATTATTATTATATATTACAGTAGAGCCTAATGGACCCAACCAACATGGGCACATAGTATGAGACAGTCTTTGTCCCAAAGAGCTTACAGTTTAAATGGACAAGACCAACAAAGGATGGGAAGTGAAACGGGCACAAAGCATTGAAGTCACTTGTCTAAGGGCCACCCAGAAGGTCAGAGGCAAAACTGGGACTAGAACAAAAGGTTTTCTCCAGCCTAGTCTAGGGGGCCTATCCACTGGACCACAGACTCTCTTCATGTCAGATGGTGCTGTGCCTGCCACTTGCATCCTGGTCCTTGTAGCAATTCAGACTAACCAGGAATGCTCAAGGAACATTGCTGCTTCATTCAATATTTTCACAGGGAGTGACCCTTAGAAATGGGACAGAGCACTAAAAGAACGGAGGCTGTGAATGTTGTCGTTGATGACAACACTACTCAGCCTCAGATTAGACATAGCAACCATGAAACACACCCACTAGTGCTACGCAACTGCCTGCAGGAGGGATGGAGGTAAGGTGCAGATGGGAATTCCCCCGGCATATGGAAAATGTTACCTAGTGTAAGCAGGAAAGTTATATTGCTATGACTAGCTTTAAGCTTACGATCCTCTCCTCTGATTGTCAAATACAGCCCTCCCCCATCACCTGGCTGTACAAATAACTAACATATTCCAGAGTGTCTCTGTACTGGAAGCTCATAACACAACAGTTAATCTATAGCACACAGGCCTCTGTTCTTATGCCTGACCCTGTCCTAGATTCACAGATTATGAAGCCAGAAGGGACTACTGTGATGATCTAGTCTGACCTCCTGTATAACACAGGCCATAGCATTTCCCTGAATTAATTCCTGTTTACACAAGAGCACCTCTTTTAGGAATCCTAACTGGATTGAATTTTATGTGCCCTGTTTTCCTGTTACAGAGCAGGGTGTTTTTATTCAACACCGCAATCTCTTGACAGTAGGAGGGAATCAGAAGGTGTTAACGTGATGGCATTTTCCAAAGGTGTATCCCACGAGGAGGCACTGACCCCCGGCATCTCTCTTTCCGTCAGCACTGGCTGATATTAATCCAACACACAACTGCTTGGGAATAACAGTAATTCTGCTACAGAAGTGGTTAGACAACTATCATTATCTTGTACTCTGACAGGAAGATGATATTCTTTAAGTCAGTTACTTTACGTATTCATGCAGCACAGTGTTATTTGGAATACATTTCTTTAAAAGTTACCCTTCCTTAGGAAAGGCATTTGCTTTGTACATGTCTGGCCAAGACACCTATTTCTAAAGGTAGGAGCCTCTTGTTGGACTGGGAGGTGGTAGTGTGCAATGACTGAACCAAGGGATTGGTAGTGTGCATTCTTGGCTTCTATTCCCTCTTCTGCCAATAATGTGCTATCTGAGGAAGGGGCTGTACGACAGCGTACAGACTGGCCAGCTGGGGAAGGAAAAAGAAGAGTCCCAACTACCGGTCACTGCATATCCCCTTCTTCTGGGCTTGTTTTATTTCAAAACCAAGACTCAAAACCAGAACAAATCAACTCAAACCACTGGGTAAATAACCACCCAAGGTCTTTCCAGGTACAGCCAGCAGGAGAGGAGAAGGCATAGCCTTCCTCTGCAATACACATTTCCCCTTTTCCTTTTATAACCCCACCCAGATCAGACATGTGATAGGCTGGAATGGAGTAATCCAGTAATGCTGGAGTGCATTTACACCTTGCCACAGGGATAAATTCAGCAGCTGCAAAGAAAGAGACCAACTCTCATGCTCAGAAGGACCCAGTTAAAGAGCAACAAACAACATCCTACTTTACCGACCTACTGCACAATTAACTAGTAATTGTACCAGAAACTAGTTGGGGGTATTTTCTTGTCAGCATCAGCAGACGTGATATTTTGCTCTCAGTTTGATCACAGAAATCTGTGATCGTATGGAGAAGAACTGCATGTCTTGGCAGGTCAGATAATGGAAGGATAAATATGGAAGGAAACAGCAGGACCTAGCAGCACAACAGCTAGAACGAGGAGCATGTGCTGTAGGGTTTGCATTATCCCAGCAGCACAGATAACGAAGTTTTGCAGCATGGTAGCGTCTATTCCTGATAGAGAATGTTCATGAAACTTCAACCAGGCTTCACTAATACCGCAAAGTCACAGACTGAGGCCAGGAGGCATTAAGCATCCCTAGCTTCCATTGAAATCAGTTAGTATTAGACCCTTGATTCAGCAAGTTCTTAACTCTCTTGTGTTTCTGTTACTCTGGGGGAAGCCTTAACTCTTCACACAAAGTAAGACCGGCACTAGGAAAGGAGGAATTTGATTGGTCACTGGAAGTTCTAAACCCTGCAACAATTGGGCAATATCATCAGGGCTCGGAACCTTGAGACCCTTAATGTCATAACTTGCGCAAGTGTGTTTCGATGCCATCCTCATTGCCAATGTAGAATCTCTCAAAGCTGGTTGGACCCAAGCAGTAACTCTTGGTTTCCCAGTGGCACATGTAGAAGGGATTCAGGTCCCCTACCCTCCAGCTCAGGCATGGCTTCTCAAGGTGTCTGTCCCCATCTCAAGTTGCATGTATAGGAGGAAACCATTTCCCTCCTTGGGGACAATTCCTTGATCTATCCACAGAGCCAAATACCTCTCTTTGCCCCCAGCTCCTTGTGGGTCAGGAACTGGGATCCCCTGTGACAATACATCAGTTTCCACAATAAGGAGGAGGCAGTGAGCTTGCCTTTCCAGCTACCGAGTCTGGCCGCCATGTGGCTGCACCTGAGCTAGTATGTTAACCTGCTGGGGCACATTGCAGCCCCATGCACCAGGATCCCTGACGGTTTGCCCACATGTGCCCTGTTCCCTGACACATAAGACACCTCAGATCTACATGATCTCTCTTTGGTGGGTCATTATAGAGCCTCCACTCCATCCAGACTGTGATTATCCACTTCCAGAGGGTGGGGTGCACTCATCTGTGTGTTCCTCCCCCCACTCCCTCTCTGAGAACATCCTCCTAAGGTGTCTGCCCTTGTGCCTTCACCTCTCGTGGAGTGGAATCACCCACTTCTCCCGCTCTTAGACCTGTCCCTGTGGATCAGACGTGCTCACCTTGCAATCCAACTAGGTTCAGCACCCATGGTTCTTCACAGATGAATACGTACAGCTCCTTCTCTCCTACAGCTTCCCATAGAAAACTCAGCAAGAGAGGCTGCCAGAAAACAGCAGTGCCTTGAAAGATGGGTGATCAGTAGCATAGATAAAACATGATATGAATGGAGGGCAGCATATAGGATTACTACCTTTTGGATGGCTTAACTGCCAAGATACTGCCATGCTGAATTAAGTATGTTTGCAGCAAAAATACAGCATGGGTTGTTTTAATAACTGAGGGTGGAATTGACTTCAGTACCTTAAATAGATTACTTTGTGGGATGCTGTAGCTGCCTGTGAATATATTGCTGCACAGAGGAGACTACAGTATATAACTCAGTAATTGCTTTAGAGAAAGTTCCACTTTTGGAGCTGGGTCACTCCTCCCATGCAAACCCAGGGTCTGTGAGAGTGGGAAAGGGAAACTGTAAAGTAGCCCTTATTAAGCTTCCCAGATTATTCCATCGGGAGGGGTTGGCTTTGTTCCCCCGCCCCCGATGAAACAAAGGGTTCAGGCATTAGAGCTCAGATCTCTCAGATCAGTTGAAGGACACAGCATTCTCCAGGTCAGACACTGCTTACCCTGCCTGGACCCTGGGGCTCCCCTCCCTGCACATTCACACTGCTCCCAAGCAGGCCCGGTGCCACTGGCGGGACATTTGCCCCACCAAATAATCTTAAAGGGGACCCAAATCCTGGTCAGAAAGATCAAAATTATAAATCACAGCAAAATACTAACACAGTAGCCAAATTTTACTTTTTTAAGCTCTTAAACTCCAAGATTTTCCAGGGTTCTGACTAGTTCCTGAACGCCTGGAAGGTTGTTTGTTTTTTAAAACAGCAACATCCAGAGACCCCAAAATACCCACTTGTCCCCACAATAATGATACCCTACCACCAGCCCTGCTCCCAAGGACTATCCATCTGCCACCATTTGGGGACCTTCCAGCCTATAAAGTCAGGGAAGATTCAAACCACAGAAGGTTTTCCCAGAAAAGTTGGCAAACGTTCAGGTTCTTGTCGTTGGGCTCAGCTCTAGGAAGGAAGGTCTGTGTGATATACTCTTCCTACCAGCTCTTCAGTCCTGCCCCCAGAACACCCCATTCCTGTATACATATCTAACACAACACAATGAGCTCCCCAGGGATAGGGCAGATGGTGCTACAGAGGCAGTTGTGAACAGGGGTGAAAGTAACTTAAAGGACTTACCAGTACGCTGGAGTCCTGAGCAGGGGTGAGGCCTCAACCAGAAGGGGTGGGGCCTTTAGAGCCCTGGACCCTTTAAATCCAGATTTAAAGGGCCGCAGGCTCTGGCTGTGGTAGTGGCGGCTGGGTGGCCCAGGGCCTTTAAATCACTGACGGAGCTACCAGCTGCAGAGGTGGCTGGGAACCCCGGGGTTCGGGGGCCATTTAAAGGGCCCGGGGCTCCGGCTGCCGCTACCGCCCTGGGCCCTTTAATCTCCGCTGGCTCTGGCAGCAGGGCTTGGGTGACAATTTAAAGGGTGTGAGGTGCTAGCGGCAGCCAGACCCCCGGGCCCTTTAAATCGCCACCTGAGCCCCACTGCCAGAGCCCCGGGGTAGCAGCAGCAGCTGGGGGTTCTGGCAGTGATTTACAGGGCTGGGGCTCCCAGCCGCCGCTACCGCTGCGGAGCCCCAGGGCCTTTAAGCCAGAACCCTGGGAGTCCCAGCCACCTCCACTACCCGGGGGCTCCGGCAGCGGGGCTCTGCGGCAATTTAAAGGGCCCAGGGCTCCAGCTGCTGCTGGGAGCCCCAAACCCTTTAAATTCCACCTGGAGAAGCTGGTCCGGTACAGCATACCAGCTCTTGCCGGTACATCATACCACATTTTCTGCCAA
The DNA here is from genome assembly GCF_013100865.1 of Trachemys scripta elegans. NCBI lineage: Eukaryota > Metazoa > Chordata > Testudines > Emydidae > Trachemys > Trachemys scripta. The sequence continues at coordinate 14,161,163 of NC_048303.1, read as the reverse complement.
TGTATGGTGAGAACCATGTATAGATTCTAAGGGGAAGAGTTGGCTTTGAAACTCTGCCCACTCCCCATCCTCCCTTGCTTTCTGCTTCTAAGGCTTTTTCTGTACAGGGACATTTTCTTGCTCTAAGCTAAGCTAAACAGATATAGTTACAATAGTTTAACCATTGTGTGGACACTCTGGTAGAAGAGTGTCCCTACATGGGACTAAATGGGTATAAATATATCTGTATAACCAGGATAGCTTCCCAGGTAAGCAGGGCCTAAAATATCCAAGTCCAACTCCTGAGCTCTTTCCTAGTCCCTGAACCTGCCTCCCTTGTAACAATGTGTTAGTACCTCATGCCCCGAGCAGTGTCTTCGATCTGGTGGAGTAAGGCGCTTACTCAACAGGAGTAAAGGTGACAGACTCTGCCCGACCTCCAATTTAAACCGTCCTGACTTCGGCAATATCCCCAGTGATGTAAATAAGAGGTTGCTCTGAGTAAGGACTTCTGGGTGTGGCCCCTGCTGGCCATGGCATAATACTTGCCCTTTGTCCTCCTAAGTAATATTTAATGGCCGTACAGTTCTATTCTATTACTATGAGTGGTTAACTCTACTCCACCGGCTGGAACAGAAAGGGCATTTGACCTTCAACCTTTCAGCCTTGATCACAGCACAGACTATGCCGGTTTGAACTAGGTTCTCCTGGTTTAATTCAACCTTAAGCTAATTATAAGAGGACAGATAATTTGGGTATGTACAGCACAGTACAATAGAAATCTGTGCATTGAGGATAGGTTCCGTTCATACAGCCAGTCTCCTACCTCGCTAACCTATAAACCCTACAGAACAGGATTTCTCATGAAACCTTTTTAATGCCAGATTTGTGTAGTTCACCTTTGTGCTGTTATCTGAGTCTCCCAATAGGGAATGTACAGTATTTGCATTATAATGCACTATGCAAGGTGCCAAGGAGTGGGAGGCTTTATAAAGTATTTGGTCCTTGACCTCAATGAAAGAAGATAATTGCATCTCAAAGGTTTGCTCCTGGTTACGTAAGAAGGAATAAGTATAATCCAGATAGATGTGGTAGGTTAAAAATAATGGTTTTTAAACAGGTTGCTCATGTTCAGTGAGCTCCATTCTAATCTTTGCTGCTTTCTCCCTTATAAAGGTACAGCGTCAGGCATCACTCCCCCCTTTTGGGGCATTCTGAAGTTAGACAATAACATTTCTTTCCCTCTCAGTTTTACCCTCAATAGAGCAGGCAACGTTTTTTCCACCATATGTTTCTAATAGAGATTGAAATTACCGTGGCTTTTTGAAAGAGGGATCCAAACTGAAATACAAGATCTGAACACCCACCTCCCGCAACACCCCGAAGGTATTTAAAATTCAAATCCTGATCTGCAGCCACATTTAGTGCCTTGAACCCTTTTTCACTTGTTTCCTTTTGCACCGACAGCTCTGATCATACAGGCATACTTAATCATGCCTTAGCATGGGGGGACCCCTTTCAAAGCTACGTGTCTATGAAACTACCCTTTCAGCTCAGCTCTGTGTAAAATATTACTTGACAAACCCTCACTGCAGAGCCAACAGGAGTGCACGATGGGGTGAAATCCTAGCCCCATTTAAGTCAATGGCAAAACTCCCACTGACGTCAGGAGTGCACAGATAGGCCCTGTATAAACAGCAGCCTTTGCATCTTTTGCAATATTTTTTAATTTCTCAATGGCAGAAGGATGGAGTTTTGATAAGTATCTACAAAGCCAGAGGCCAGGCTCTGCTACCTTAGACAGGCTGATTCTGCTACCCTTGGGTTCAGTGACAGCAGACTTCATGAGTAGCCCCGCTGATTTCAGTGGGATGACTCACAGAGTGAAGTGTCACTCAGTGGGTTCAATCAGAAGTCATAACCCATCCCAGGCCTGCTCATGGATCAGCACAGCTATACGATGCCCCTTATTTGCATTACTTACTTCCTGAATTGAAAGGTGCCCATCCAGCCTGACGGGAATGAAAATGGCAGAACCTATCCGTGGTGGGAGAGACATAAGAAGCCATTACTGTGTAAGCTGAACAGACTAGACAGGACACATTGCCTTCATGGGAGAGAGGCAGTGTGGACAAGTGAAGGGAGGTTTAGACAACGACTCAGAAAATCTGTTCCTGGTTCTGCCACTGGTTTGCTGGGTGACCACGGTCAAGACGCATCTCTGAGCCTCAATTTCCCCACCTGTAAAATGGGGATAATGATACTGATCTTCTTCGTAAAGCACTTTGCGATCTAGAGATAAAATCCACTCCATAAGAGCGACATGTCATTACTATTGGCTTCATTCTATGGCAAATCACAATCCTCCACAGCACAAGAAATAATCTCCCTAGTGACAGTTCTCTGATGCATTAAGTCCTAGCTCTGCCTTAAACATCACGCTTTTTCAAGTCCTATTGCTTCCTCATTGTCTTGCCCAAGCAGAGGTTTGCATCATGCAATGTCAGGAGGGATTTGCTTTTATTATTCATTGCTGAAGGCAAGGGATGTTAGATAAAACCCCATGGAAATCACCACCTGCATTCCCTCCTCCCCCACAGAACATATTTTACATTCCTCATTCTGTGCATCTCTCTCTTTCATCTGGATTAGTCAGGCAGTTACGATCAGCTCCTGCTGAGCAGTAAAAGCGTACAGCAAGGGCACAAAGTGCCATTTAACAAGGTACCACGGGCATAGTTCTCAGTAACAGGATATTCCCTTTGCACGAGCATTGCACTGCAATTTGCTGTGTTAAGACAAGTTGATCATTTATCCTGCTCTCAACAGTGGAGCTGTTTGAACTAGTCCAGTCTGGAAAAAAAAAAAAAAAAAAAAAAGACACCCCCCCAAAAAAACCCAACCAACCTTCAGTAGCAAACATGAACAGACTGAAAATACTGCAGCAACACAGCTTCCAGTCTAATCCTGGTTTAACTATATGAAGGTATCTCTGCCTAAGCTCCATTCAAAATACGTTTCTAGTAAGCATTAGATATTGTAAATCTGTGGCCACCTAGGACTTCATACTTGTCAATGTGCTGAACACCACAGTTCAGCTGAACTTCACAGTGACAGACAGATCGCTGAGCCTTTTGCTCCAACTGAGCTAAAGAAGACTCTCCATTAGCTATAAGTCGTATAAGGCCTATGACACACAGCTGAGCCATCCTAAGTCCTTCCAGTAGAGAGCAGTGGTGCACATACACACACTAATCATACCATTACAGAATGAATGGTGCGCATTGATCATGCTGCACAAGGTCAAAAGATAGGAGCTTGCTGGCTGGACCACACACTTGGTGGTGTTGTGTTTTATATAGCTGCAGCTTCTCCTGCTTAGAGAGTTATGTAAGAATCTTAAACTGTTATATGCCATTAATTGGGCACTTAAAATGCAAGTCAGGCACTATAATCTACTTGGTTGGATTTGTGATGTTTTCTGGAGTTTACATAGTGCTTGGTGAAGCCTTAAATGACAGATTTTCTGTTTCCTAATAGGCTAGAGTCTAAAGAGAACCCAGTATTCTTATTTAGATGTCTCGTCTCGGAAACAAGCAAGAGGAACTAATTAGTGGGACTGCCAGGCTAACCAGAGCAGAACCTACATACAACAAGAATCAAGATCTGACTGATTTTGTGATAAGGGGCAAACAGATTGGCAAATATGTATCTTTAGCTGAATATAAAATATATAATGAATGATGGATGGGATGTTTTTGACATAAGAAAAACTAAGGGAGATAGACCTAGTTTACTAACAGCATCAGAATATGCACCGTGCATTGGTCAGTGATTCAGATAAAGCAGAAAAGGGGCTGCATTTCAGAGTGGTTGATACATCAGTTTATAATGTATTCTACCCTTGTTCCACATACAAAAATCCCAGATGAGGTCAGCTAGACCAGTGGCTCTCAACCTTTCCAGACTACTGTACCCCTTTCAGGAGTCTGATTTGTCTTGGGTACCCCCAAAACTACTTGCTTACAAAATCAGACATAAAAATACAAGTGTCTCAGCACACTATTACTGAAAAATGGCTTATTTTCTCATATCATTATAAAATAAATCAATTGGAATATAAATATTGTACTTACATTTCAGTGTATAGTATAAACAAGTAATTGTCTATATGAAACTTTTAGTTTGTACTGACTTTACTAGTGCTTTTTATGTAGCCTGTTGTAAAACTAGAAAAATACCTGGCTGAGTTGATGTACCCCCTGGAAGGCCTCTGTGTACCCCAAGAACCACTGAGCTAGAGCACTGCATAATGACCAAGTGCAATATGTGTTTCTAGGGTTCAAAAAAGAATTGGATAAGTTCACGGAGGACAGGCCCATCAATGGCTATTAACCAGGATGGGCAGAGATGCAAAAACATGCTCTGAAGGGTCCCTAGCCTCTGTTTGGCAGAAGCTGGGAATGGGCGATGGTTCACTTGATGATTACCTGCTCTGATCAGTTCCTCTGAAGCACCTGGCATTGGCTACTGTCGGAAGACAGGATACTGGGCTAGATGGACCATTGGTCTGACCCAGTATGGCCAGGCTTATGTTCTTATCACCATTTCACCTCTAAAGACTAGGCTGAGTGCGCTAGAGAAATGTGTTTGGTGGTTTCAGCTAAGTCCTCGTGGATGCTCAATCCTTTCTGGCAAGATGGCACAGACTAGAAGAGCAGGGCTGTGGCAGGCCAAGAGTAACACAGAGGAAACCAAGGAGAGCACAGCCTGAGTCAGGCCTGCAGAATTTGACCTTAAAGAATGAAAAGTGATATAAATGCGCCCTGCTGACGAGAGAGCCGAGGCCTGGTTCTCCACTGTTTGCACCTTGCATAGCCACTTACACTAGGCAAAGTGGGGGTAAAATTCTATCACCCGTGAGCATGAATTAAAAAGTCAGATGTGGCCACACTTTTGCATAGGTGTGAAAGGTGAAAGCACCACACGACTATGAAATGTGTGTTATAGTCCCTGTCCCCAAAGTAGCTAGGCCACGTAGAATTTAACAGCCTGCTACTGCTAGCTGCTACCTCCTCCAGCTCACGTGTGCTTTGGTGCTGAAGTGCACAAGTTCAAACCTGGCTGATGAGCTGGTAAGGAACAGGAAGAGAGTGGAGAATGAGCTCCTTGGTATGCAGCCTGAAACACTCAGATCCATCCCCAGATTTCAAGTACTCCAAGAGTAGTTAGGTCTGGGGGATTAGTTTGGGCTCATGCTGTTCAAATTTCTCACTGTTCAAATTTCTGTTGAACAGCCACTAAATAGTGCATGAGAGAGAAGGTTCCATGGCATAGCTACAGCTATTCACCCTGGAACTGGAAGACAGAATTAGAACCTGACATAGGACCAACCTCAAAAAGTTTGAGCTGCTCCAATTACAACAGCAAAATTCATCAGGCAGCCCCTTCCCCTTTTCCCCACTCCCATCACTGCCCAGGGGGCTGTGGCTGCAAAAAAAGCCCCTGGTGGCTGCATACGACTACGGTGACTGCATTTGAGAAATGATACACTAGAGACGGATTGCTATGATTCTGCAGTGTGCCGGGGATTGAGGAAGTTCTATGCACTGACACCCAGAAATAGAGCATAATACTAACAGAAGGTGTTCTGGGCAGCTGCAACAGGTGCCCAGAATAGGAACAATAAGTAGTTTCCCCTTAGAAGAGGTGCTGTGGTCCTAGTGCTTGCAGTCACAAATATGTAGATACCAAGAGGCTGAAGAAGCAGCAATGGAAGAGTGGGCCTAAGATGCAGGTTCTCCTCTAACACCAGTGTTAAGTCAGGAATAACTCAAATGCAGTCTATAGAATTCTATGGATGCAAAACTAGTGTAATCAAAGTCAGAATCAGATCCACTGCCCAGAACTGAACACGAATCCAGAGCTGAGCTCTTCCAAAATTTGTGGGGGCTGATCAGTTCTGGGGATTTGGTTTGAGCCCATCTCTCCCTCGGACAGCAATCTGATTGACACAGAAAGAGTAGCGGTTTCATTTCACATACCTTATGAGAGTAATGTTGATCTACAATCCTTGCCAGCCCAAAGTCGCCAATCTTCAACACCAGGTCCTCTGTGCTGATGAAAATGTTGGCAGGCTTGAGGTCTCTGTGCAGTATATTAGCTGAGTGGATGTACTTCAGCCCTCTCAGCAGCTGGTACATGAAGAGTTTGGCATGTTCCTCTGTCAACGTTCCTTGCTCCAACAGTCGAGCCAGGTCAGTCTCCATGTACTCCTGGATTATGTACACCGTGTTAAACTTGAAAATCTCCCCTTGAAGATCGGCTCCCTTAGGCCCCAACACCTCATACACTTTCACAACGTTGTCGTGGTCCAGCCGGCGGATGATCTTGATCTCTCGGAAGGCATGCTTCATGCTCCGCGCGTCGCTGATGGTGATCTTCTTCACAGCCACTTTGCGGCAACTTTTGCTGTCAACTGCAGACAGAACCAGTCCATTTGCACCAACGCCCAGGGGCCTGAAATCAACAAAGCGGCAACCCAGATCGTAGCCATACATGCTGGCGATACAGTCGCACTTCTCTGCCATCCTTGGGCCCCGATCTTTCTTTATCACTTGAAAAACTGAGCAAGGCAAAGAACTTCCAGATCACAAATGTATCTTGAAATAAAGCAAGGTCATTATTGCCCACAGATACTTGGGGGTTGCTTGTTCTGAGCCCATAGTTTCAAAACAAGAAACTTCCAGATACGTAGAAACGGTGAAAATAGATGACTGAGCAAAATGATATATTTCAAAATAGATGGGGGGAGGGGTGGAGGGAGACTTTCCAAAGAGCTTTGAAATTTGGAATGCAGAAAAAACAATGAAAAAATAGTTCTTCCTATCAAAACTCAGTTAGTTTATTTTTCTTGAGGCTATTAAAAGATCCACTCCTCTAAGTTCTTCAGCCCCTCTCGCTTTTTTCTCTCAGAAGTCTACAATATATTGCTGAAATAATAGGCTAGCTGGTGTTGTAATTAGCCGTTTTCCTAGGTCTCTGTATTCTCACTTACTTCAGGTGTTGCCTTACAGTGGAGTCAAGCTAGCAGTTTCAGCATTTAACGTGGGAATCTAGAATTGCTTTGGATCCTGCTAGCTTCCAACCATGACCTTCAGCCCCCAAATTCCTCAAACAACCTTCAAACTGGAGAGCTACACTTTCCAGAGGTGAATTTGAATGCCAGTTTTCTTCCTCTGAAGCCAGTAGTTCAGCGAGACTTTGTTATTCTTTCTGCCACCCTCTCTCTATATACAGGCCCCATTTTCCATTTGGTAGGCAGAAGGGTTGACAGAAGTAAACCGCTTTTCTGATTTAAACTTGTTTTTCATCAGCTGAGCTCAGCACAGTAAATTTCCATGCTCAATATTCCAACACTTTTCCCATGTATATCTTTTATTAACCAACCCAAGTGTCATTTGATCTTTATAGCCGGTTGTAACGTTTATTGCTGGTGGAGTTTCCTGCATCATACCTCCTGGCTATCCCTCAGTGGTTCTCAGCCCTCCTCCTGGAAAAAAAGAAGAGATTGATTGATTTGATAAGAACATCAAATATGCGCCTCTTATGTAAATTCTTTCTCCTTGAAGGTTAAACATGAGCAAAGCAGTAGGTGGGAAATATCAGTTATGACCTTTAGGAAATTAATTAGTTATGCTCTCCAAACGCACACATCATTAGCAGCTTTGTTCAAATGCTTAATTCTCTCTTTTTAAACATAAAGGACCAATAATACATACTTTGTGTTTTGCTGGGTTTTCTTTTTTAATGTTTGAATATTTGATGAGGTTATTTGCAAACGTCTAAGATTTAATAACACTTGTGTCTCCAACTGTCCAGTTAGACAGCACGGGCATGCTTAACTGAATTGCAAGAACACTGTATTAGCGGTGCATGACACGCACAAGGCATTATGTGCTAAGCAATCCAGAGTAAAGAATTTGTCATGTTTTTCTTCAGTTTGTAATTTATGTTCTTTTTGTTTAAAAGCTGGTCAGTTCGGGTTTTTTCCTCTTTTGTACGTAAATGCTGCACCGGGGGGGGGGGGGGGGGGGGGGAGGCACTCCCACCGATACACAAATACCTGGCTTGCATTCGTGCTCTGCACAAGCCAAGGTAATTGAAAAGCAGCCTCAGCCCAAGCTATGATAATGATCTTACATTTCAGTAGTGCTTTCATTCAGAAGGACTTTAACATGCTTTATAAACATTACCAACTGACACGCAAACTATACACAGGAATACCTTCACCTGCCACTGAAGAGGAGTCACCTCTAGGATTTAATCGAACTACCGTTTAACTTTATAAAGCAGCCTCAAATAACAGGCATGCCTTATGCCGTTCTTAGACTAAATTCTTCAAGGTAATGACTGACTTTATACATGTTTGAACAGGGCTCAGCCCAATAGGATCAGGGTTCCTGACTGGGCCTTTCATGGTACTGCTGTAGTATCCATGTCAAATGAAGGTGGTTCCTCTAACAGCAGTAGACAGGAAGGATAGCTCAGCCCTTAAACCACTACCCTAAGGCTTTGGAGACCTGGCTTAAAGTCCTTGCTCTGTGTGACCTTGTGCCAGTCACTTAGAACTAGGTTCACAAAAAAACCTTAGGTGTGTGACACTGAGCATCACCATCCTTAACTTTTTCTAGGTACCTAAAAAACACTGGGATTCACAAGGCCGGTGCTCAGCGCCGGAGCATGGGGAGAGGTAGGCACCTCAGCATGGGATTCACAAAAGCCAGCAGCACTCCAGGGGGCTCCTTGCTGAAGCAAGCCAATGGGTGATGCCAAGCCGAGAGCTGTGTGCTCAGACCCTAGGGTTGCCAGGTGTCCGGTTTTCGACTGGAACACCTGGTCAAAAAGGGACCCTGGTGGCTCCAATCAGCACTGCCATTAAAAGTCCGGTCGGCGGCACAGCGGGGCTACGGCAGGCTACTTGCCTGCCATGGCTCCGTGTGGTTCCCGGAAGTAACGGCATGTCCCCCCTGCCGTTTCCTAGGTGTAGGGGCAGCCAGGGGGCTCCGCATGCTGCTCCTGCCCCAAATGCTAGCTCCGCAGCTCCCATTGGCCCAGAATCGCAGCCAGTGGGAGCTGTGGGAGCAATGCCTGCGGACAGGACAGCACGCAGAGCTGCCTGGCCGCACCTCTGCAAAGGAGCTGGAGGAGGGATATGCCATTACTTCCAGGAGCTGCCTGAGGTAAGCGCCACCCAGAGCCTGCACCCCTGACCCCACCCCCCATGCCTCAACCCTCTGCCCCAGTCCTGATCCCCCTCCGCCCTCCAAACCCCTCAATCCCAGCCCGCAGCACCTTCTGCACCCCAACCCTCTCATTTCTGGCCCCACCCCGGAACCCTCACTCCCTTCCGCACCCCAACCCCCCAAGCCAGCCTGGTGAAAATGAGCGAGTGAGTGAGGGTGGGGAGAGCGAGCAACAGAGGGAGGGGGGATGGAGTGAGCAAGGGCAGGGCCTCGGAGGAGAGGCAGGGCAAGGGTGTTTGGTTTTGTCTGAGTAGAAAGTGGGCAACCCTATAAGGCCCACCCCTCTGTCAGAGATAAATGCCTAGAGTCCAGGCTGCAGGGAGGCGCTTGCCTCTGCCTGGGACTCTCAGCTGTAAACCCGCCCTTGGGGTTAGGCGCCTATGCTGTTTTGTCAAGAAGCCCAAGGGGCAAAGAAGCAGCAGCTCCCTCATAACTTTTAGTCCAAGTGGTTGGGGTACTCATTTGGGATGGGGGAAACCCTCAGTTCAGGTTCCCCCCACCTGAGGGGGTTCAGAGATTTGTACAGGGACCTGCCACCTCTCAGGTGAGTGCGCTAAGTGCTGGGCTATGAGATAGTCTCTTTCATCTCTCCTGCTGAAGTTGTTCCACTGTGGCTTAATAATGAAAGAATCGTTGGGCCAGCGAGAGAGAAAAAGCAAGACTCTATAGCCTGGTGGTTAGAGCCCAGACACAGAAGACCCAGGATCTGCTTCCCTCCTCCAGGGATCTTTTCACAATTATTTATCCACAGTGGAACTGCTTCAACAGGAGGGACTGAGAGCACCCACAGCAGCGTGTCCCACAGCCCGGGATTAGGGCACTCACCTGAGAGGTAGCAGAGCCAGGTTCAAATCCCTTTACCTGAGGAAGGACTTGAACTGGGGGTGTCCCAAGTGAGCACCCTAACCCCTGGCCAACAGTTATGAGGGAGCACCTCCTCTTCCCTCCCCACATCACACGCAATGGGGCCCAACCCACATAGTGAGGTCTGAGCATGCTTACAGGCTCAGGCCTCACGGGTGAGTGAAGCAGAGAAACACCTATATTCCCCTGGTTTGTGCATCCCTCTGAGACTGAGATGTCTGGCATGGGACTGCAGTGCATACGCTCAGAGGCAGAAACACAGGACATTTTTACTGCAAAAATTTAGGTGCCAGGTGAGTTTAGGCACCTACAGGCTCAGAGGCAATTGAGCAGGGGCTTTGTGGATCCCAGAGGGTCCTGATTTTGGTGCCTAAAGGAGCAGGTAGGTGCCTAAGTTCTGTTGTGAATCTAGCCATTTCTCTGTGCCTCTGTTCCCCATCTGGAGAAAGGATAATAGGACTTCTGTAAGGCACAGGGCTGCCGTGAGAATAAATACATTAATGACTGTGTGGTCAGGTGCTCAGATGCTGTGGTAGTGGGGCCCCAGATGCACCTAAGGTAACCATACAGCACAGCTTAACTTTGTGCTGGAGAAGAGAGTGACACTTACTGAGTTATCAGCACCAAGGGTTTTCCCAAAGACCTCCAAAGGTATGTTCTAAAACACGGGCAGCTGGCCCACGTCAGCTGACTCGGGCTTATGGTGCTCAGGCTGCGTGGCTATAAAACTACAGTGTAAAAATCCAGGCTTGAGCTGCAACCTGGGCTCTGGGACCCCGCAATGCGGGAAGGTCCCAGAGCCTGGGATCCAGCCCAAGCCTGCAGCCTGGACATCTAGATCCTCCAGATCTTAAAGACATGAGGCTAAATTCAAATCTGGCATAAGCAGGTGCAACTCCCTTTGAATTCAAGGTCCAGTGGTAAATATTCTAAACATTAGACTTGGTAGGTTGTTGGCCACATGCCTGTGCACTTTGGTGGCTGCCAAAATCTTACATCATGTAGACAAACCATTAGATTTAGTACACTTATAAAGAGACAGAATCTGGGACCTTTACCAAGGAGAACAAGAGTATTATCAACAGTGGAGTAGGATAGTCAGCTAACAATGTAGGTCATGTCTCCTCCAGAAATGCAAATAGTCCAGTGTGTTCCAAAGGGAGGAGAACATCTTTATTAAGACTCATGCTTTGTGTCATTCCAAAAGGGGGGATGTGTCATTGATTGGCAGAGTCTGAGATGGAACGGTAACGTGTTCAGTTGTATTTAGGTACCAATCTGTAAGGGTAAGAATGGCAGGAATTCCTTCATTCCTTGGTCAACTCTGTGAGTGACAAATATGTGAGTGGAAAATGAAAATAAAAGTTGGCTTTACTTTTCATGGTCTCTCTCATGAAGCTATGCTTAATAGTAACATTCTCCTACCACACACCCCCAGATTGGAAGGGCTTCAAGTCTAGAGGTCTGGATCTGGATCTATATTTGGGCTTTGGGAACTGAAAAAGGCCAATTTCTGATTCCAGAAACTGAAATTAAGCCTGGACTTGCCCATTCTCTGGTCCCTTGCAGCCACTGCTACTGAGTCTGTCCATCTCTACAGAGGTCATGTAGCAACCCTTATAAATCTATTTTGGGGAGGGTAATGGGGAATACTTGCTTCTTTCTCTGCCTCAAGAATCATCCACATTAATACTTTGCTCTATATGGGGCTCTTTATCCCAGAGTATCAAATCAAATCACTTATAAACACAACTCTCCCATATGGTAAGTATGTTTTATTTCCGCTTTATAGGTGGGTAAAGAGAGATAGAGACATTACATGACTTGCACGAGCCATAGAAGGAGTAATTGGCAGAATTGGGAATAGTTCCCAGAAGCCATGACTCCTAGTGCCTTGTTCTAACAATTATACCATGCTGCCTCTCTTGAATTAGTGTTTCCCCTATCTAGACTCATTTTGTGTGGCTGCATATAGCACCTATTGCTAGTTTACTTACACAAGCAGTTACATACACACTGTTAACCCCAGCACCAGTCAGCAGTGAATGAGACACTAACATCTTTTGAAATCCATGTTTATACAAGGCTGCCCTAAAAGATCTGAACTGTAGGTTTGCAATCAAAATGTGTCACATACATCAGATTGTTTTCCTTCTATTAAAAAAAAAAATCCACCTCAAATGGCTTGCTCTTCATACTGTGGCAACCTGCATAGAACTTGGAAGGAGTACTACAGATTGCAGGAGGAAAGAGTTTGGAGATGGGACCAGAAAGTTAGTCTGTGTGCACATGGCTTGAATGCTAGCTGTAGTTACAGCATCTTTGTAGACCATTCTCTTGATAAAAAGCCAACTGCATGTTAGAAACAAATTTAGTTTGGAGTCCTTTCATATTATTACCGAGCCAGCAGTATAAGAAATACATATGATGTTCAGTCTGAATAACCCATTTAAAATAGCATTATACTTCATCGCAATTATGAAAGTTCAGATGGCATAGCAACAGCACACTGGCTCCTACTCCACCTTTTTTCCTTGCAGCTAGTGTATGGGCTATGACAGAAGGGACATGGCCAGGTTTCTCTCTGCACTGGACCATAGGAAGACAGAATTCGATTAGAATTCCCTGCCCATTTCTGAAATGCACTGTGCAGCCTTCAGCCAGAGCCTTGTCTCTATTCCACGTGTATATTATTTGTTGTAATTAAATACACAGCGTTAAAGGCAAGCAAAACATATGGGATTCTTCTTGTGTGTTTGCTACCACAGCTGTTTGGCTCTATAACATAAGCACCTAAATGGAAAATTTATTTTGTTCTATTTGCTGCGGGTAGCTGCACATCCTTAGGTGAGTAGGCTTCCTTTTCAGGCATCACACAGATGCGTGGCCAAAGTGAGTCTACTCCCCTTTCACATGTGGCAAAGAGAATGAATAACCCCCAAACAAGGAAATATTGTTGTTCTCTCTGTGTCATGTCACCTGCAGGGGAATTTCACAGAAAAGGGCTGTCTCTTTTCTGGATCAGGTCTCAAGAGAGAGAAGCAAAGTTTTTCTTGAACAGGGAACAAACCTGTTTGTTCCTATTTAACAATTTTGTTTGAGGTTTGACACAGCTAGTGGGGTGTGTGTATACAACACCCATACACCAGAGAGAGTGTGCAGCTTGAGGAAGTGCTGTATCTGGTGGCAACAGCCGCAGTTGGAAAAAACAATACATTTGTCAGTCTAGTAAAGTATAATTCTACACGCATCTGAGACCCCAGACGATCTTTGAGGTACAGCATGCACAGCAACATAAGATTTCGTTCTCTTCCATATGACCTGGAAAACACAGATGTGGTTCCCAAGCTGGGGTGGCAGCTTGCTATGGTCTGTGTGGTTTTCAGCTTACGAAAAAAACATTCAATCTTTGACAGAGAATAGAGCTGTAAATGCACTGCGATTTTGTAGGGTTACATTTTTGGTTAGAATAGCTCTTCAGAATTCAGGTCAGCCTTGCAAAGTGAATGTGCCATGGGCTCTTTCCGACTGTAACAATCTGGGGGATTTCCATGTCGTGATAGAATGAGAGAGTCTGAAGGCTTGTCTAGACAAACAGTGTGCAGCAAGCTGGGGTGTAAATCTACACTGCAGTAGCCTGCTACACACTAAGGGTTTATCTGCACTGTACACTAAGCCCAGATCCGTGGGACCCGGGCTTGTGGACTTGAGGTTTCCAAGCCTGTGCTTGAGTGTCCACACTGCATTGTAAACCTGGATTTACAATTGCTTGACCCGGGTCTTGCAGCCCTGTTAACTTGTCCATGCTGCATAATGAAGACCTTCTGACTTGGGTCTGTGGCTTGGCCTATGTCCACACAGCACGATGACAGGGTTGGGAGCAGACTCACAGTGGGCTCTGACCCATTCCTCTAGCAGGTCCTGTGCACCTGCTGACCTGAGTCTGACTGAATTATGTATAGATGGAAGGGGGGCTTTGGCTCAAACCTGAGTCAGAGCCTGGCCTTAGTGTGAAGTGTAGACATACCCATAGTCTCCATGTGAAACCTGCTGCCACACACTAAAAGTCCTCTACTGCACTTTGATCTACCCCACTTTGAAACAGGAGTAGGTCAATATGCACCAGGAACTGTTACTGCCTGGTATCAGGATCCACATGGACATATATTGCGTGATAGCTAGTGTGCTATAGATTTACACCCCAACTTTCTGCACACTAACTGTTCGTCTAGATAGGCCCATAGATATCAGACCAAATTTAGAGGAGATGCAACTTAGAATATCTCACACTGATTTTAATTCCCTGTCCACTCACATTCTCTTAGATCTCCTGACTCCCGCTCAACAGATGCATAAGTGAGTCTAAATTGTTGCAGTTTACACACCAAGGAAACCAAAGGTGTAAAAGAAGAGCATGTTTAAGTAACTGCTCGATCCCCTCTCCCACACTTTAACACAGTGGTTCTCAATCAGGGGTACATGTATCCCTTAAGATACGCAGAGGTCTTCCAGAGGGAACATTGACTTATCTAGATACTTGCCTAGTTTTACAACAGGCTACATAAAAAGCGCTAACAAAATCAGTACCAACTAAAATTTCATACAGATAATAACTTGTTTATACTGCTCTCTGCTATACACTGAAATGTAAGTACAATATTTATATTCCAATTGATTTATTTTATAATTATATGGTAAAAATGAGAAAGCAAACTACTTTTCAGTAGTAGTGTGCTGTGACACATTTGTATTTTTATGTCTGATTTTGTAAGCAAGTAGTTTTTAACTGAGGTGAAACTTGGGGGTTATGCAAGACAAATCAGATTCCTGAAAGGGGTACAGTAGTCTGGAAAGGTTGAGAGCCACTGCTTTAACACACAACTTCTCCGCTATTTTTCCCAAATCCTGGTTTTGTCACAGCTTTGCTTGGGAAAGTCACCAACTCTGTATCTCAGTTTCCCCATCCATACAGAGGGGATGAAGCAGAATCTTGCTAATCACACAGATGCCTGAGTAACCCACTGTGGGTTACATGAGTGCCCAAATACTGACAAAGCAAGGTTAATGCATTACAGTGTTCTCTCTCGATTTACTCTGCAATTGCAGTTTAGCTCTATTTACAAATATTCTTCGTTAAAAAAATAATGAAGCCTCAGTAACATGAGACAGGCTACAGCATCTGATAAGAAGTGTGGACAGTACCATTTTTGTGTGTAAATTAAAAGGAGCCTGTCATGGGGTGTATTCAGCCATTGCAACTCCCTGCTGGGGGCCCTTTGGTCCTACTGCACCCCGCCCCAAGAAGCAGCGAGCTGGGAAGAGAGGAGCAGGGAAGGTGGGTCCTCCAAGCTTGCCTAAGGAGGACTCTCCAAAGCAGCTATTCTGGAAACCATAGAAACCTAGTCCTCCAAAGGCTAGAGGAGCTAGCCACAGCCAATCAGGGCCCTGCTGGCCCAGATAAAAGGAGCTGGTTGACATTAGCAGGTCAGTCCCTGGCTGGAACCAGAGGAATGAAGACAGGTGCTCCTCTCTGGCCAAAGGAGTCCAACAATCACAGAGAGTTTATGGCTGGCTGAACTTACACAGCTGTGATTGCAGAGGGAGCAGGACCTGGGGATGTTGGCCCCAATATAGGGCTGGAAATAAAAGGGTCCAGTAGGAAGAGGCCCAGAGAAACAGCAGTGGCAGAGTGAATCAAGCAGTACGTGCCTGCTACGTGTAGAGCAGGGGTTGGCAACTTTTCAGAAGTGGTGTGCCAAGTCTTCATTTATTCACTGATTTAAGGTTTCGCGTGCCAGTAATACATGTTAACGTTTTTAGAAGGTCTCTTTCTATAAGTCTATAATATATAATTAAACTATTATTGTATGTAAAGTAAATAAGATTTTTAAAATGTTTAAGAAGCTTCATTTAAAATTAAATTAAAATGCAGAGCCCCCCGGACCGGTGGCCAGGACCCAGGCAGTGTGAGTGCCACTGAAAATCAGCTCGTGTGCCACCTTCGGCACACGTGCCATAGGTTGCCTACCCCTGGTGTAGAGTCCCTGGGTTGGAACCGAAGTTGTGGGTGGCCCTGGTTCCCCAACCACCACAGGAAGGGGTAGGGCTTATATGAGAGACTGAACAATAGGCTGAACTTAAAGAGCCCAGAGACAGGTCTGGAGACCCTAGCGAAGGCAAATTTGTGGGAGTCTTTAATATTCCAGAAGGGGTCCATTAGAACTCTGACTCAGCCGGAGGGCCAAGCCCCTGAAGACCTGCCAAGGTCAGCTGGCAGCCTACAGGGGACATTAGGGGTGAGAAGAGGACTGTGGCACCACACCAAGCCACTCAGAGATGCTCAAGAGGTGACTGCCCCTTCACAGAGTCAAATTTTGCAGCCCTTCATTGAACAAAGCTCCTGATGTCTCTGTTAATTTAGTGGGCGTGCTGCTCCATTCAAAACCGCAGGCTGAGAGAGCAAGGGGGGGAGAATTAACAGGCTATTATCACGGGTGAACGCTAATCAGGAGCCATTTCAGTTCTTCTGCCAAGGAATTATAGTTTTTATGACCATGCGCATTTATTTCGGATTTAGAATAAGTAAATGCATATACAAATTAGGCGGGGCCCTTGGGCTCCTGGCAAGATGCCAACACAACCTTCTGTGCAGTAGAGTCAATAGGGTTATTCACAAGAGTTAAAGGCCAGCAGGATTTGACATGGATAAATTGTTAGTGCATTTTATATAGGGCTGAAAGAGAAAGACGTTTGCTTTAATACAAGTCCAGCTCTCGCCTTCCCTCCCATGATGCCCAGCTCACGAATCATTATGACATCAGATGCCAGTCCTATGTCTGGAAAACAGGCTCTTTTTCTTTGTGCATGAGATGGTCAGTGCCAGTGCTAAGCATGGTGGATGACAAGATACAGACCTGTTGGACTCCCAGACTATTACCAACATCTAAGCATTTTGAAATCTATGGGTGAAAAGCACTTTTCACATATGACTGCTGAGCGGCAGCATCACCAATTCACCATCAATACTGCAAAAGCAGACAGTTTAGTGACCTGGTTACCTACTCCAGCTATGCCATGAACTGTCTGCCATACACTGGGTACCCTTAAAAACTGACTCTGTCATTTCTCGAATAATTCCCCCTTATAGAGCTCTCTGTCTCTACCCATGGATTTGTATGGTCCTTGGCACCACAGTGCCTAAAGATGGGATTTTTTCAAAAGAACTTGGAATTGGACAAAACCTTCTCACACTGATGTCAGGGGGAGTTTTGCCACCACTGACTTTGATAGGAGCAGAGTTAGGCCAGTGCAGAGTACTTCTGAAAAACTCTACCCACTATCCCTCCATAAGGTGTCTCTGAAGACAGCAGAACCTTTCAATACAGTAAACCTTAAGTGCAATACACTATGTGTGGAGTCATTTATTTGGCACGTCAACAATACACATCAGCATCTTGCCCCAGTTCTTCTGGAATGGCTTAGCTAATTGTATGAATTCAGATCCACACATGAACTATATCTCTCCTGCAACTGTCTAGCCAAATACCCTGCATATAAGCATAAAATACTCTCAACAGTCGAATCCCTCTTGGATTCCTACATACCAGTGCCCCTCTGCTCTGATGCAGGGGATTGTTAGCACCAACTGCTGAAACTCAGAGAAATCTGCCAATCTCCTGAAACAATGCGTGTGACACTCTGAACGTTTTCATCACTTCAGCTCCTGCATTCTTAGTAGTTCAGCAGGAATTCCAGGCACATCACAGCTTCAGCTGCCTCTGCGTAACTCCCCCTCCATCCTCCCTCAGTAGCTCAGCTTCACGATCTGCTCCTTCTCCTTCGTTACAAATCATAGCCCGAGCAGCCACTGCCCCATACAAAAGTTGGGGGCATCACTCCTGCTAATCCCACGCAGTGCAGGAGGTTCCTCCTTTCCAAACCCATCCTGTCCCTGTGTGGTTCCAATCTGGTGATCTCTCTACGCATTCAAATCCTCCACAATTCCCAACTGCCAATGTGCCTGTTTGCTTATTCCATTTCTTCTGCCTCTTCCCTTTCTCACCTCCCGCAAGCTATTCCCTATCACGGCTCAGGGACATGTTTCTATGGCAACTAAGTACTGGGGTTGTTCAAACCATCATAGCAAAACTTAAAGGTAAAAGGTCTCCTTGCCAATTCTGTATAATATATAGTGCCCTCTGTTTGTAAATTAGGACATATCCCATATTGTACACATGGGGAACTCAAGCACAGAGATTAGAGGTCAGTTTTCAAAAGAGCTTCAGCTATTTTCAGGTGCTTCAGTTTTTAGGCACCCAATGTGACACACCTGCAGCCTGAATTTCAAAGGTAACTGAAGGCAACGGGAGCTGTAAGTGCTCAGCACCTTTGAAAGCCAGGCCCTGAGTGTATCAAGGGGTTTGTTCAAGGCTGCACAGTGAGTCTATGGCAGACATGTCATCAAATTCAGGAGAGTTCTTGGTTTCCAGGTCCGTGATCAGTCCACTAAACCACACTGCCTCCAAAAGTAAAATGGAACAGAGAATTATCCCAAGGCTGCTCCTGCACCACTCTGACTGCATGATACATAGTGTTAACAGACGGCAAGTAAAACGCACAGACACACTGACCTGATTCTCCTGACTCCAGTATAAATCAGGATAACTCCACTGGCCTGAAAAAAGCTTCAGTCCCATCACATGATCAGAGCACGTCCTATTGTCTGAACTTACTCTAAGGGCAGGACACTTAAGAAGTAACTTCTAATAGCAGTTGGCTTTATAATTAACTCTTTCATACACTACACCACAAGCAATGTGAAATAGGGGTTAACAGACTCAGAGTTTGTCTTCACTGGCACTTCATCGGCAAAACTTTTGTCATTCAGGGGTGTTAAAAAACACACCCCCGAATGACAAAATTTTACCGATGAAAAGTGCCGGTGTGAACAGCGCTTTGTCGGCAGGCGCTCTCTCCTGCCAACAAAGCCATAGCCGCTCGCACGGGGGGAGGGGGGGTGGAAGTTTTTTTTGTCAGCAGGAGAGCTCTCTCCTGACAAACAGCAGCTACGCTGCACAGCTTTTAGCAGCACGGGTGTAGCGGCACAGCCATGTTGCTAAATGCTGCATAGTGTAGCCATACCCTTAGCTGAGGGACACTTTTGACTTCTACAGGCCTCATAATATCTGTGGGGTTTTTTTTTTTTAAGTGCTTTTCTTTTAAACTTATTTCTCATAGTTTTTTGAGAGGAACACCTCCCCCCAACCCCATTCCCTGCCTTGGTGTTTGTTAGCTAGACACAAAACGAGAGACATTGCTTACCATCATGCACTCACACTACATCTGGTCCCTGCCTTCCATTCACACTTATGTGCTTAAAATAGGGCAAGGGGAACCGGACTCTGCCCAGGGAGGGAGGAAAATCCAGAACTGGGACTGAGTTGGGATAACAGAAGTCAGGGCTCTTGGTTGCCCCGTCATCCCTGTGGGTGATCTGACTGACACCCCACTCATGCATAATGTCAGCAGTGGTAGGGTACCCTGCTAATGGGCTCCCCCACATGATCTTTCAGCTGTTGAATCTGCCCTCAAAAATCTCAAGGCCATTCAAGTATGAAGATGACACCTCCCTTGTTTCAAGAGGCAGAGACTTCAAAAAAGACTGAGGACAACCTGAACCAAGACACGGCAGCCATCAGTGGCTATTGCAAGAAGTAGAGACTTAAGCTCAATGTGCCAAAGACAGTGTCGTAATGCTTCCATCTCAACCACACCAACGCTTTGCAAGAGTTCAACATCTTCTTGAATGGAGAATGACTAGTACATGATCCAAAGCCGGTATATCTAGGAGTAACTCTAACTCACACATTTACCTACCTCAGGAAGTTAGCTCAGATGATTAAGAGCAGAAACAGACACTTAAATAAGCTTGCGGGCTCAACTTGGGGAGCTAATGCACAAATACTGCACAGCTCGGTGCTAGCTCTCTGCTACTCAGCTGGAGAATATTGTGTTAAATTCTTCCCACACAAAACTCATTGATTATAATTGAATCAAGTTAGGAGAATAACAACAAGGACTATGAAACCAACAAACAACAAATGGCTACCAGCCCTCTCCAATATCCTGCTTCCTAACATCAGGTGTTAAAGGGCAGCAAAGAACCTCCCTGACAAAATCCAAAAGATACCACAATTCCCACTTTTCAGAGCTATAGAACTCATCAGCAAAAGACCAATCTGGGCTATGTTACGGACCAGCTCTACTGCGGATGCTGCCACGTTGTGGGGAACAGAATAGGAACAAGCTGCACCCTCTGTGAAAAACGCCTTCCTCATCACTCAGCCTGATGAGAGACTGCCTGGCTTCAAACTGCCGTGCTCTCTCTGGAGCAAGCTCAACCATTTCAGATGAGAGGTGGCCAGGTGTGCAGTGAATGACACACCTGGGGACTCAGGCCCTCTGTGTAGTCGCAGTGCAGCTGGAGGTCCTGCACACCACCTGAACAGTTGCTCGTCTTACGCAGACTTATCAGAAGGCCTTCCCTGACGTCACACTGCTTACCCCAATGTTAGTGAATGGCTAGAATGTGTCCGATACCTACTTAAGCTGTTCTGATATTTTCTTTTTCCTACATACCTCTGTTTTATCTTCCTATTTCATATTTTGGTATAACACTTGGAAAAAAGTTCAGAGAAAATAGTCAATAATAAAATAACTGAACCCGACCAACAGTCTCATCTCCCCCCTCCCCTCCTGCATCAGGATCAAGGTCAGTGATGGGATTTAAATCGATGGGGCCTAACAGCCTGCTAATCATCACATTGCTGCTCACAAGGCCTCTATTAATGAAGCCTTATGAGGCTACTCTGACAGAGCCAAGAAGTTTTCCCTGCCAGTGTGTTGCATGAAGCTCATCTAGCCCTTTAAAAAATCCTCAATCAAGAAAACATAATAAAAGCACAAAAAAACCCACCACCACCACCCCTGAAACCCTACGGCAGTGGTGCTCAAAGTAGGGCCGCCGCTTGTTCAGGGAAAGCCCCTGGCGGGCCGGGCCAGTTTGTTTACCTGCCGCGTCTGCAGGTTTGGCCGATCGCGGCTCCCACTGGCTGCGGTTTGCCGTTCTAGGCCAATGGGGGCTGCAGGGAGCGGCACGGGCCGAGGGATGTACTGGCCGCCCTACTGGAGCAGACCCAAAACTACCACACCCAATTCCAGAAGCTTCTGGATGTGGAGTGCTTAATCTGCCTAGCAACAATGACCCAGACACAACTCACTCCTACCTCCCCACAATGGGTCTCTTAAAGAGACATCTCCCTAATAGGCACGTGGGTTACATATGCACTCCCCCTTTCTGCCTATATAACATGGTATGGTGACTGACTCTTCAGACAATTTACCCGGAGAAATGATGGTTCAAGAAGCTCTAGAATTTCCTCCGTTAAACGTGGAAAAATAATAAGTTGTTAGCTTTAAATCCATTGTACTGATGTAAATTTCAGAAGCATGTTTAGCTGATCTTTGAAATATTAGCATCACGGATTTAATTTCAAATAATTAGATTTCCCAAAATAGACCTTCCGAAAACTGCTTTGATTCTTCTAAAGTACTTTCCACCATTAAACTAAGTACAAAAGCACTTGTCGTGTAGCTGTGCGTTTCTTTTGCAATACCTACAGAATAATTAGCATTTTCCTTTCTAATATTCTGTTTGAGAAAGTTCAGTTTAGCAACTGTACTGCAGAATTTCTCTCTCCTCACAAGTTCCTCAGTGATTAGTCCCAGGAGCGCCGCCAGCTTTTCTGCCGCCCTAGGCGGCGGAAGGTCCCGCCCTGAAATGCCGCCCCTCACAAGGGCGGCGGAAGGTCCCACCGCCGCAATACTGCTGCAGTCACCACCCCCCAAATTGTAGCGCCCTAGGCGACCGCCTAGGTCGCCTAATGGGTTGCACCAGCCCTGATTAGTCCCAACCCTGAGTAAATCAAGAATGGTCTTGCATATTTGAGAAATCTTTATTACTAATTTTTATTGAAGCCAAACATCAGGTCTTTTAGGATCCCCTTGCACCATTTTTATAAATCAAGAGTCTTAATCTAGATGTCCTGGCCCAGTTAAACTCAGGTAACCCAAATCTAAATCCTCCCTTTCAGTTTCAAATGGATAAGGTATTCCTCTTTTCCTGTCACAGACTCTTGTGTAGGTGTTCAGCTATTACAGCAATGCGGCTCATAAAAATACCTAGACAGATAGTGCAGTCTTGCTGTGTGCCCTTAAACAACTGCCATGTTTCACCTCAGAATGGATGTATTTTAGTGGTGGGTGAAATATTCCCTAAACTGACAAAGATGATATATACTATTGGCCAGATTCTGAAACTTTTACTTAAATTGAACAATACCTTACTTCAGAAGTAGTGTCACTGAATTCAGTAGAATCAATCATGGACTAAGGTACTACTCAACATGAGAAAAGATCCTAAATAAGAGACTGACACTGCAGACTTACTCATGCGAGTAGCAGGGATGGCTCTATGTTTTTTGCCGCACCAAGCACAGCAATCAGGCGGCCTTCGGCAGGTGATTTGCCGGTCCCACACCTTCGCCGTACCCGCCACCGAATTGCCGCGGGACCGGCGGACCTCCCGCAGGTGTGCCACCGAATACTGCCTGTCTGCCACCCTCACAGCGACCTGGCCGCCCCAGGCACGCATTTGCTGCGCTGGTGCCTGGAGCCGCCCCTGGTGAGTAGTGCTATTCAGGTGGGTAAGAGTCAGGTCTGGTATAAAATATTTTAGAATGAAAAGCATGATGATTAATAATAATACATTGCATTATGTCATAAATGACAATGTAAAAAACCTTAAAAGTAGCAGGAATGTAGATTCCATAAGATAATTTGTGCAAGTTTTGCATTGATAGGATAAGATCACTTGGTTATGTAGTGACCTTAAGAAAGGGAGAGCTAATCAATAACTCACTTATGGGAATTTACAGCATGCAAACGCTTTCAAACCACCCTTCTTGACATGATGTCCAAAGTCAGGTCTCAGTTCTAGACTCTAGAATCAAAATTCTCCCATGTTTCTATAGCAGCAGTGATGGGATACATCCTTCCACATTCCTTAACATAATACAAACTGAGAGATACAACCCAGAATGATGCATCTGTGACAAATGAGATTGGGTATCTAAGGAAAACATCAAGTGGCAACTACCAGAGAACTGCAAACTTCAAAACAAGGGGGGATGGGAAACCCCAAACTTTTTTGGGGGTAGGAATACCAAACCAATACATCTACCCTTCCCCTGTGAGACCACTACAAGCAATGATATTACCAACTAATGAGAGTGATTGCATCAGTTACAACATTATCAATTACAGCATTAGATAATAAAATAAGCTGCCTGTAGCCAGCAGCTGTCAGACAGCCCACGTTAAAAACAGACCATCTAGCACAATAGATGTAACAATAAAATCTAGCTTTTGCCTTATTCCAAGAAAAGAGATCCCACCCTCCACCCCTGGTCACCCGATAAACCTTTCAAAACCAACCAGAGCAGGTTCCCATATAGCCTGGACAAGAGACTTCAGATGTTTGTGGCATTTCCTTGTATGTTTAGTGAGAACTCAAACTCATGCTGCTTCAATGCAAAAGGAAAAGCATGCAAAGCCTCTGACATACAGGCAAACAGAACTGACAAGACAGGTGTCATTTCTGCAGTGCTCCTGGAATTGCTTTCTCTCGTTCCATTTTCTTGCAGAGAGGCCAATTAGTTTCTTGTATTGTCAGTGTCTGGCTCATTTATTTTTCTCATAATAAATTGGTTTTGCTCTCTCTGTAATCTTGGATACTAGATGAAAGTATATAACATCCCCATCTCCCCTCCCCCCATACCAAAGAATATTTTTATAACAGCACTAGCTAAAGAGCCAGTATGTGAAATAAAATCTTATGGTTTGACGTGGCCCCATAGAAGGACTCTAAAGCAGGTCAGCCCTATATCTTTTGAAGGGGTGTCTACTATTAAAATAGTTCACTGGATCAGTGGTACCTCATGATAAGACTTTTTCTTATTTTCTGACCTGTGGCTGCTGGTTTTATTAAAAGCCAACAGACCCACCCACCCAATCAATGCACACACTGCAGGACAAGTCCAGGTGCTATTTAGAATCCTCTCAGATGTCTGCACGGTCCCCTCTGGGGCTGCAGATGACAATCGGAGAATCTTTCGGATGTAGCATTTAGAATCCTTGTTACACAGATGCAGCATTACACTGCAGGGACATTCAAGCTCCCTTGACATTAACAAGCTAAAACAAACTGATATGAGCATGAACCTAGGATTCAAGCCCTCTTAACACATGACAAAAGGTTACCTGGTGGCCCTCCAGTCCTGTTTATATATTCCTGATAGGCACAGAATACATTACTGCTCTCATTAGGTGGAGGCTCCTACGAACCATCCCAGTTGTTCCTTTGTCTCACTTAGTAGAGAGCTCCCATCTCATTGCCAGAATCCAATGCAAATAAGATGAGCAAAGACAGCTTAATGTGGGGTCTCAGGAGCATAAAATTGCATTTCAAAGTCTACTTGAGCTTCTGGGTTTCAGCTGTGCTAACATACACTCCCAGGAGAGGTGGGGAGAATCTCTTAATAACTTCCATTGACCTTTAAAAGGAAAAACAGAGAAACATCTGCTGAAATGATAAGCAACTTGTTGGCCATGTTCAGCTGGAGGAGGATCTCAAGTGGAACAGTTCTACCCTAAGAATTACATGTTAGTGCAGTAGTTCCTTCTAGAAATTATATTCCAGAGAAGCAGGATGAACTAGTGGTTAGAGCAAGGAGCAGGGAGTATGGTTCCTTCGGTCTTCTTATTACAAACCATTATCTGGGCTGCTCTGTGAATGTAGGTAGATCACTTTTTGGTACTATGGGACTCCAATTCCTGCAGCTGTAACTATAAGAAGTGTGAGTAAATATTGGCTTCTATAGGAGATGGAGATGCAGATTTACCTGGAGGCACAATAAAGTCTTGAAATCCACTGAAAGGAGTTAATATCCCATGGACAGGAACACCAAATGAGTGTTGCAGTCTTTTAGACAAGGCTAGAGTTCCATCTAACTGCACAAACTACCTCCAGGACTTTCAAACTAATATTCTCAAGCAGAAGGTGAAGTTGAGGGGGAAGGCAGGAAGATAACACTCCCTACCTGTGCTGAACCAGTGAATGCACGGGTGTAATCAGATTGATCAGCACTGTTCCACACTGCATGTAATGGAGTACACTGGCCCTTTAAGAGTAGATGGGGCCAGAAGATCCTGTTCCAGGAAGCTAGAACGAACAAAGGCCAAGGAAATGGCCTTGTAGCAGAAGAGAGAAAGTGATGCTGGGGAATTAGTAGTTGGACGGAGGGGAAAAAAAACCCAGGACACTATCCTTTTAAGGGCCTGGAACCAGAAGCCCTGTAGTGTAGGATGGAGGCAGTGCTCCCTTCTCTTCCAGCCAATCCAGAGAGCTCTCTGGTGGAAAGCAGTATATAAACTGCTTTCTTCCTCAGCATAGGGGAGATACTGGGAAGAGAAGGAAGCCGGAGCTAGAAGGCCGAGCGCCAGTTAGAAATGGCTAGGAGTGGTGACCCTGTGAAGAACAGGGGCTAGCAGAAAAAGAGCTCCATGTGGGTGGCGGAAGAGCCAGAGAGAAGTGTGAACTCTTGGATTGCCTTGCTGCACTTGATTTCTGAGATATTAAGGACGATACAGGACAGTTGGTGGTCGTCAAACCAGCTGCAAGTGGAGAGGGATAGCTCAGTGGTTTGAGCATTGGCCTGCTAAACCCAGGGTTGTGAGTTCAATCCTTGAGGGGGCCACTTAGGGATCTGGGGCAAAATTAGTCCTGCTAGTGAAGGTAGGGGGCTGGACTCGATGACTCTTCGGGGTCCCTTCCAGTTCTAAGAGATAGAATGGGTCCACTCATACGAGAGACTGAGTAGAGCTCAGAAGGGGCCCTGAAGGAGGGAAAACAGGTGGATGCCACAGGGACCTCTTTGGAAATGTGGGGCACTCAGTAAGTGGCTGCCCAGAGGGGGGGGGGAAGTGGGGCAATTTGCCCCGGGCCCCACAGGGGCCCCCACGAGAGTTTTTCGGGGCCCCTGGAGCAGGCTCCTTCACTCGCTCTGGGGGCCCCGGAGCTTCTTCCGCTCCAGTAAATGTGGACTTTTTCATGTCAAGCCCTCAGCATGGAAATCAAACATTGCAACTAAATGGACAATCCAAAGCACATAGGATGCTTTGCACGGTAAAGAGAAAGACAAGGTGAGTGAAGTAATATCTCAACACTATATATAACAACACCGCAAACTTGCATGGTAAAGTCACATGGAGAAAACCTGAACAAAAAGGAAAAGGGGGAGAAAAAAATCAAGTCCCAAGGTCCTGAAAAGAT
This sequence comes from Trachemys scripta elegans, assembly GCF_013100865.1. Lineage (NCBI taxonomy): Eukaryota > Metazoa > Chordata > Testudines > Emydidae > Trachemys > Trachemys scripta. The sequence continues at coordinate 14,134,565 of NC_048303.1, read as the reverse complement.
GGCACCTTGATGCTGAAGGTTAACAAGGTAGAGGACAATTCACAAGTCTATGTGGCAAAGAAATTACACGTGCATCACAGTTTTAGCTGTGAAGGTTGCAAAAAGGAGTCTTCGGTAGCTTAAAACCTGGGGGGAAAGATTTGGTGGTTCACAGGACTGGCAAAGAGAGATGAAGCCTAGGCTTAAGGTTCAAATCCAGGCCAGCTGACTTAGCCCCAGAGAAGGGCCAGTGACCTATGAAAAACAGTGAATTCCTAGTCTAAGGCCTCATCTACACTATGGGAGGAGGACAATCTAAGTTACGCAACTTCAGCTATGTGAATAACGTAGCTGAAGCCGATGTACTTAGATCTAGTTACTGCGATGTCAACTGAAGACGCTCTCCCATCAATTCCCCTTGCACTTCTCATTCAGGTAGAGTACAGGAGTCGACGGGATGCGTTGATCGCTGCACGTCAAACCCCTGGTAAGTGTAGACAAGGCCTTAGTCTAGTGTCCTATGCACAGGTGCCTGCATAACAAAAACAGTTGTCCAAACTTGTATGTATCTTTGCTGGCAGTTTCAGTAAAGAGGCATGGGAATTGAATGTGAGCTAGGACAACTCTGGATTTCAGGGGGAATTGTGTACAAATCTAAAGCCAGAATTTGGACCCATAATTTGCTGTAACTAGCCAATAAGACAAGTTAGAGTTTAGATTCCCTTCTCTGTATTTCCCTCCCACTCCATGGGTAACGTTCACGCCACTCATGTTTGAGGCCACTTTTGAGCTTTGAACCCATGGTGAAGGGCGCTAACTAAAGCAAGGAAGCTGTGGCCAGGTGTGAGTGGATGAGACATAGTGCTAAGAGAACCACCACCAAATAAATCAAGGGGGGGAAAATGAAGCGTGATCAGAAGAGAGTGTCACCATCCTGAGCCCATCGGAATATTTTAGGTAAAATGGAAGGAGATCAAGATTTTCCTTGTCGGCGTAATTGTTAATAATTGGCACAGTCCTTGGAGCAGTGAAAGGGAAAATACAGTGTGCATTATGAAAAAAGAAACCATTTTATTTCAGTCCATGGATATGCTGCAGTAGTTGTACATCTGCCTTAGATGCATCAAGCTGGTAATGTCTGTGAGAACAATGCACAAAGATTCAGTGTGTACATGTGTTCTGAAAAATTTAGATATTGGAACTGTCAGGTACTATTGGGTACTGTGGAACTGTTGGGAGTCTTTAAGGTGCCACCAGACTCTGTTGTTTTTGTTGGGTTTGATGTAAACAGAACCATTTAGCAGCTGGCTGGGTTTTGAGCAAGGTTTTGGATCAGAAAGGGCCGTATAAATAAAACTCTACTCCTTCAGGAAGCAGGCTTGGTAAGGAAAATGGTAAAGAGTAATAATAATACTACCACCTAGCTCTTATGTAGCACTTTTTATCTATAGGTCAAGCAAGAAGAATCTACTATGAGGCAAACACCATGGACACAGGGGAAAATCCTACCCTGCCCACCACAATAAAAGAATGCCTGGTTGGTTCCACTGCACAGTGGGATTGGAATAGGACAGCCTGGGCAGAGGGTGCATGGAAGCGCCTTCTGCCATGACAGAGGACAACATTGCACTATGGTAGGCCAGGACATGCGTGATGGATCCCTGCTTATTTGGCTCCATTTTTCAATCCTATGGATGGTGGTAGGGCTGCAGCAGTGGCAGAGGCTATTGCAGCCCTGAGGAAGCAGTGACACCTGCAGAGCAGCCTTGTGGGTTGGGGGGAGGGTGGCATCCCGTGCTTCCCTCCTCACTGCCACGGCATGTCCCCTTTCCCTGGCCTATTGAGATCAGGATTTGGCCCTTAGGGCAGAGCTCCAACAACTGACAGAATGCTGCACTACAGCAGGAAGGCAAACACGCAACCGATTCTCTATCTCAGCAGCACCAGTGGACCGAGGGATGTGTCCATCTGTGATTTTCATGTGACTGCCCTTTAGTACAGGAGGAAACCCCAGAGGTGAGGAAGTCCAGGACCACGCAATAAAAGACGTGACAATTCCACCCAGAAGGTTAAGGCACAGCTACCACAGCAGGCAACAACCATCTCATTCTGCCTCCCCAGTCCAGGGCCTGATCCTAGGAGGTACTGAGCCTATGCAATGGGAGTTTTGGGAGGCCAGCTCTGTCAGGGTCAATGAGCATAATAGTAATGGCACATCTACTTTCTCTCTTCTTGATTCCCAAAGCCCATTGTAAAAAAAAAAAAAAAAAAAAAAAAAAGCATCATTTCAGTGACCTTATGAAAATAGCTGAAAACCTACAATGATCATCAAAGCAGCAGTGATACCATTTAGCTGTGGATGGTCTATTTAAATTGGACCAGGAATTGAAGTCCAACTGATGTGAGATTATGATTAGATATTAAAAATTGACCGGGCCATACATCTGCCATCCATTTTAAAGCACTCTGGGGGCGCGTTAGGGAAAATGCCGTGGCACAGTATGGCTGTCTGTTTTGAACGGATTTCAGAATAAGTCAATCTATCCAGCAGGTGAGCATGATGAGGGGGCAAGCTCGTGGCTGCTGAGGGGGGAGTGCAGCAGAGATTTTGTTCTGGGTAGAGCAATGGACTCACTGAAATCTTTAGCTCCCAGAGCTGTTCCCACCATGGTACATTAGTGGAACATTGGGGCTAGAAGGGGTAAGAATAGAGAGGGACACCAGTTGTAGGGTATATGGATGTTCCCTTTGTTGATCCAGCCCAACTTGTGGCTATTCTCATTTATAATACCTAGAGGTGAAGCTGCAGAGAGCACAGGCTGCAAGATGCCATGCTCCCTCTCAGTCCTACTGAAAGGCCCCTTAGATTCAGGAGGACATGTGGCCAGTTGTCAGTATGGCCCTTCACTGGGAAGACATCACCCATCCATATTTTGCTGCATTCAGACTTTATGAAATTCCAGATATGACAGAGATCACATGCAGGAGAAGCACAACACAGAGGATGAAGGGGATATAACCAGCCCTGGCGGTAGGAGAACCACCTAACCAGTCAGGACGGTGATTCTGTCATTATTCTGACTGGTTACAAGCCCACATGAAAAGGTCTTGTCATCTTCCAGATTAGTGGGATCGGTGCTGAGAGCTGTTTTCCTTCCGCAGTGTGCACAGGAAAGGCTCCCATGATAAATGGCACCAGGAGAGATTACTGACTGATTAACATGAGGCAACCTCCCATTTAAACAGGTGATGCTTTACAAAGCATTCCCAACTGCTCTGAAAGCAGACAAGAAGGGGAGAGCAGAAATGCAGAAGACAACAGGGCTTAGGGTAGGGCAAAGGTTTCAGAGGCAGGACACATGGGTTCTACTCCTAAATCTGCTACTGACATGAGGGAGGGGGGAACTTGGGCAAGTCACTTAATTTGCCTATGCCTCCATTTCCATAGCTATAAAATAAGGATAAGGACACTCTCCTTTAGAAAGAGCTTTGATATCTGCAGACCATAAATCTTAGCTATTATATAAATTATAAATACACATGACCTACAGAACATCACTGGCAGCACTGTAGTTCCTAGCTCAGCTTCAGGCTCCCAGCATTATCACAGAATCAGAAATTAGAGACAGAAGAGGCCTACTGGAGCTATTAGTTCATTGCCAGTGCTAGTGCAGCATGATTCCCTGTAACCTTCTCCAGGACTTGTAAAAACGGTGCAGGAGTCATAGATTCTAAGTGTATTTTGTCACCCAGGAATGTAGTTATGTGGAATAGCATGGGATTTAGCTGCATAATGTCCTAATTGTCATAGCTGAAAAGAGGGCAGGCTTGTACCACACTCCAGTTGCACCCTCCCCCCCCCCAATTGGTTCTTCCCTTATTGTTTGGGCAGTGGGTTGATTTTAAATTGCTACGTGAGACATCCAGTGTCTGACCATTGGCTGTGACGAGCAGAACTGTTGCCTTGCAACAGCCTTTGAGAATCTTGGGGAAAAAAAAAAAGATCCCACAACATAAACAATACACACTGGATAATAATGATACTGAGCATTGATAAAGCACTTGTCACCTTCAAAGCACTGTACAGACACGAACTAATTCAGCAGCACAACACTCATCGCGAGGGCAATCATTATACCATCTTTGCAAATGGGGAAATGGATGTCGGAGGAGTTAAGGCCATAAGAAGTTTTCAAAACATGATGCTTCAATGCAGGCGTCTAAACATAAGGCTTGCTGACAGAGCTGCTGTGTACCCACAGCTCCCACTGAAGTCAGTAGGAGTGGTGAGTGCTTAGTAGCTATGAAGATCAGGCCTTTTTCACTTGGTTGCCCATGTGTGGATTTAGACATCTGATTTGGAGAATCTTGGTCTTTTACCTGCCCAAGGACACGCATCAATTTTGTGGCGCACCTGGCTCTCAATCCAGTGTTCAGACCATTAGAAGAGGGCAATAAAAAGAAGAAGAAAATTGTGAACTATACAGTCAAATTCCCCAGGAATAGTTAAAGGAGCACTGTGAAGACAAAAATAACCTAAGAAATTTCTTAGCCTGGATTTAATTACATCATCAAAATTGAAAAGATGTTCACATTTTAACACACTTTTCACTAACTTCCTGTTGATAAGTGCTGTTAAGGGCAGGGGCTATGTGTAACTCTGTTTGCAGAACTTAGCATGGCGAGAGCCTACAACTGGGGCCACTTGGTCCTACAATATTACCACTAATAAAGAATACTACCAGCTACTTATTCTGTCGATTTACTTCGTGCCCTTCACTCTGTTTGGATGGTTAAAATATCCTGGTTGGTTTCACTTTATGGGTCTCATGCATGAGCAATTATATCTGGGTTTCAACAGTGAATGGAAATGACTTTTGATTTTTGTTTAAAATAAAATATCCATGAATATAGTCATGAAAGCTGGCCAGATCCTGCTCACTTTATAGACACACACAATCCCACTGAGTACAATGTGTAAGCAAAGCACTCAGGATTTGCTCCCATGTTGCTGTTCAGACTCTTTTACAGAATCACTTTAAATTCACCCACCCTGCTGTTTTCTTTAGTGACATGTTAGTCTCTCCGGCTTACTTAGATTTTTGTGCCAGTCTACGGTATTTAGGGAGTCTTTGATGTTTTCTATTTTTTTCTTCTTTGATATGGGTTTTTTTTTTATGCTGTTAGACAGCCTTCAACTAAAATTTCCATGTGATTTATTTATGCCCGGTGACTTGCTAGGGTTCCTTCCTCTATAATGTACAGGATCCAAAGGCACTCTCAGATAAATACTATTTAAGAAATAAGCCTTTTATTTTTGCTGGATTTATTGAAAGTCTGGAGTTCTCCCTAGTTGGATGGATAATTAAACTGTAAGTGTTGCAACATGATGGTTATTATTAACACAGCACCACAGGAACCAATTAAAGAACAAAAGCAGACAGACATATCCCTTGCCTGAGGACCTTGTATTCTAAAAAGTCCTGATCCTGCAAACCCTCACTCATGAATAGACAAGACGACTGGGCCCTAAATTAAACAATGCGCTGCAAAATGGGGCTGGGGCAGCAAAGAGGGCATTCTGGGAAAGACCATGAAGTCTGCTTATTGTATGCGCTCAGCTTATTAGCTCCTTTATAAACTGCTATACTAAAAAACCAGCAAGGGTTGAGTTGGGCACGAGCGTAACAAGACTTAATTCCCCATTTTCTCCACTTCCCCAGCAGCACTTAATTGTTCTCTCCCTCCCCTAATCAAAGGCCTTTAGAACAGCCTTCCTTCCTGCCCCATCTCATTATTAGTTGTATTGTGGTAGCCTCAACCAGCTGGGGCCCCATTGTGCTAGGGGCTGTACAAACACAGTAGATGACGTTCCCTGCCCCAAAGAGCTTGCAGTCAGACTAGAAAAGACAGAACAGGTGAGAGAGACGAGCAGCGTGAGGGAAAGGGAATGAAGTAATAATGAAGGGGTGTTCTAGTGCAGACTGGTCATGTGCATGATTCAGAGATTTGGACAGTTTTCTGTTCCTGATGGTGCAGGTGCTAGATGAGAGGTGGCAAATTCCTTTCTCCTGTTCCCTACAGGATGGCTCCGTAGGAGCAAACAGTCAATCCAGCAGTTCCAGGAACTGCCGCCTAACGAGCCTGATTCTCTGTTCCAAAACCTACTTACCAACATGAACTAGTAGGAACCAGCAGAACGTTTTCCTGTGGAACTCCCACTACAGGAGTGACTCAACCCCTGCCCCCTACCAAGGCCTGGATTGACTTCCCCAACACCCCATTGAGAAGAATGGGGCAGTTTCCCTATCTCACAGTTATCAGGCTGTATGCAGAGTAGGCAGATGTCAGAGCATCAGTTTGCACTTGAGTCACATTTTAAAGCTTTTCCCCCACAACCAGGACTAGAGAATTCCCCTTATTCAAATGAAATCTGAGATTGTGACATTCATATGGCTCAAGGAGCTCAGAGCCTTGGCCTTAATCTAGCACTACTTATTTGCAGCCGCCTCTTGTCCTTTCTAACTCCACTACCCTCCTCTGCCACCCTTCCAGCCAGAGTAGCCTGTCTGCATTTACTCTGCCCTGCTCCTTAGCATCTCCCATCTCCTCACACAGCGTTACAGTGGACGAGCTGCACATTATCAAAGAATCATAGAAGATTAGGGTTGGAAGAGACCTCAGGAGGTCATCTAGTCCAACCCCCTGCTCAAAGCAAGACCAACACCAACTAAATCATCCCAGCCAGGGCTTTGTCAAGCCGGGCCTTAAAAACCTCCAAGGAAGGAGACTCCACCACCTAAATTATGCCACCTCCAGGTGAGGAGGAAGAGCTGCATCAGCCCAGCACTTACTCTGCTCTGCAGGGAGCGTGCAGCTGGGCTACAGATGAGGGCACACTGGGAGACCAGCAGAAGGACTGGATTTCAGTGGAAGGGGAAAACTGAGCCCCAGACAACCATCCATTCCCCAGGACCTCCCCACATCATACCATGAATGCAATCAGTGATGCAGACAACTTAGTTTTCCCAATGTTGCTGAAAAACAAGCAATGTTCTTGTGCAGCTTGTCCTCATTTACCTCTGCACCAGTGTTTCCCATCACAGATGTCCTGTTCCGAGGCCCCTGAAAGGATCACAAGATTATGCGCTGAGGCACTGGCAATGAATGGCACTTGGATCCATATAAAAGGAAGTTACATAATTAGAGGGTTATTGTGCTGAACTCCTCACTGAGTTAAGTTCCTTCTTATTGTGACAAGCAAAGCCACCCCCACCCCCATTCAGAATCATCTCCTGTTATGCAGGGATGGTTTAAAGCAGAACAATCAAAGGCTATAGATATTGACACCGGCATAATACTCCAGCTGCGTCTGCCCCACCTGTTCTAATGTGGATCACCTTTATGGAAAGGGTAGGAGACCCTAGAGAAATTACCGGATATAATAACAGGGTTCTGTTATTAAACTACATCCAGGCAGTGATGAAGTGTTTTCATTACCGGTTCAAATCAATGAGCTCCCACAGGGTTTTGCAGGTTTGGGTTTTGGTTTGGTTTTTAACCTTCATCTTTTCATCTTCCCAAACAGGCAGAGAAGTAGCAGCACAGGGAGCAATTCTGCTTCAATTTTTTCCTGGGTATTGTTGGGCCTAGCAAAGCACAATATACCAGGTTCAAAATACCCTTGGGTTCAAAAAAGAACTAGGTAAGTTCACGGAGGATAGGTCCATCAATGATTAGCCTCTGTTTGCCAGAAGCTGGGAATGGGCGACGGGGGATGAATCACTTGATGATTACCTATTCTGTTTATTCCCTATGGGGCACCTGGCTTTGGCCACTGTCGGAAGACAGGATACTGGGCTAAATGGACCTTTGATCTGATTCAGTATGGCCGTTCTTATGTTCTTTTATGTTTTTAGTGTCACAGGGGCACTAGCGTAAAAAGCGTAACTTGCTTTTTAATTAATCAGCAAAAAACAGTTAATTCTGCTTTGCAGGATGCTGTATAAGCAGGAGCCACATCTTCAGTAACATGTAAGCTACCCAGGACCAGATCATATCAGTTTTGTCAGCATGGAGGTTTTCCTCATTCTCTCATACTAGAATTCCTGGGAGAAACTACAGCTATTCTGGTCAGCATCACCAGGTGTGAGGTCTTAACGTTTTTAATCCTTGTAACTGGCAGTACCCAAAGATCACAAGGCATTCAGGGGCAAGATAATCTTGGATAGGGTCTTACAGCCTAAAAATTGGGTTTGTAAGAGATAATTGCTCACAAGGTCAATCCAGACCTTTACCCTTCTGTGACAGGGAAGTTGAATTTTATGCAGTTTAATGTTTGTAGTTCTTTTAAATGAGATCTTAAAAATAAACGGTCCTATTTGCTCTGTGTGAAATTTAAAAGATGCCATGGAATAATCTGTAGGAAGGGGTTTTCCCCAGGTATCCGGGGTCAAAATGCCCCACACACTAATGTCTGCAAGACAAGATACCCTCCACCCTAAAAATGGATGCTTGCATATCAATCCAGTATCATGGTCTGAATGGTGGTAGAATATTTACAATTTATTTGGATTTAAGCACACATACACAAAACGAACACTCCAACATAAAGCACAGCAATACCATTCAGTATGGTCCAACTGGATATTCTCCCAACACCTGCTTATATGGGGGAAAGGACTTTTCTTTGTAAATTATTGTGCTTATGGTCAGGCCAAATTACACTGAGGGAATTAGACAACGCTCATTTGATCATGGAATGAATGGAAAGCAATGCAAGGCACACGGAGACTTAAATAGACCTGAAATAGTGCAAAAGTGATATTCATTCAGCAGCAGACCCACAGTCAGACAGACAATCTTACCAATTCAACCATGGTGTGAAGTGTCAGATCACCCGAATACAGAGCAGAAATGGGAAAGGATCACTTTTCCACTGGGAGATAATGTAAGAACATGAGATGCTGATCTAAAATCATAGATTCCAAAAGGATAAACAGATAATGCCTTGAAAAAATAATTATTCATTACATGACCTTGCTAACCCCAGTTCCTAACCTAGTGATGTATTAACAATCATCCATTGAGATACATACATTTCTCTTACCCGATCATTTCAGCAAGCTAATTCTGACTCTCATAGTCCTCACTTTTATTGTTTTATAGCATTCCCAAGTACTTCACAGAAAAATAGACATGATCTATCCCTAAGCAGACTGGTATTATAGCTATAATCTTTTGTTACACGTGTTACAACAATTCTCCATTTGCAGCCTGGTTTAATTCTACCAACCATAAGTTTTTCAGTTTGATACATCACTCTTTTTAGAAAAAAATAACTAAAATTATTGAAGTGGTGGAATTCTTTTATTAACTAATGGATCATTTGGGACTCTCCTCCTTATGAATTATTATGAGTGAAAACATGATGCCTAATCATGGCAAATCACTTTGCAATCTTGGATTGGTATCTACAGCCTTTTATTACAAAAAAGAAATGTGCCACCAGCAGTGTGTGTGTGTGTATATATGTATTTATATACTGTGCACACTCAAAAAGGAACAGACTTACATAAAAGATACTGTGGGCTTACTTCTGATCTCACACCAGTGCAACTCAGATGACTTCAGTGAAGTTCTTCCTGAGTACCCTGGTGTACATCAAGAGGAGGATCAGGTACTGTTACTGCTACTCCGCGGAGATACCAACAAGAATTTGCACAAATTCAAATTCCAGAATATCAAAGGTGCTGCCTGTAAAGGTTGCAAATAATGATGAGCAAAATTCAGGGGTTCCGTTTGGATGCTTTTATGATGCAGTTTGGATCTGAACTTTCCCAATGTTGAAAGTGATCAGATCTAGAATTTTAGTTTAGGCCTCAGCTCTAGGGGCACTGATTCCAGCTCGTTTTTATGATGTCTGGAACTCGTTCACCCATCACTCGTTTAAACATGCTTAATATAGAAAAAAATAGAAAAATTACCTATTTAAATAGGTTAACACTAGAGAGCCTTATTCTGTCCTATATATGCATTAACACCAAACACCACCAAGCTCAAATGTACCAAGAGGAGACGTTCCTCCTCTTTTCAGAGCAACATTCTCTTCTAAATACAGAAATGGGGGATGCAAGTCCTTTCAAATTATTTTTTTCAGGAATTAATATGATAAAATTTTAGGAACGTGATAATAGGAAACTGAGAGCCAGGCACTAAGTAGGCAGGCCACGTGTAAGTGTAACAGGCTTGGGGAAAGCACTATGCTAATCACTAAGTCACAGAATGTAGGGCTGGAAGGGACCTCAAGAGCTTCTCTGGTCCGGCCTGCTGCACTGAAGCAAGACCAAGTATACCTAGATCATCTCTGACAGGTGTTTGCCTACCCTGTTCTTAAAAACCTCCAATGATGGGAATTCCATGACCTCCCTTGGAAGCCTATTCCAGTGCTCAACTCCCATTCTAGTTAGATGTTGTATCCTAATAGCTAACCTAAATCTCCCTTGTTGCAGATTAAGCCAATTACTTCGTTTTGTGCCTTCAGTAGACATGCAGACCAAATGTTCACCACCTCTTTGACATATCTGAAGACTTATCAGGTCCTCCCTCAGACTTCTTTTTTCAACACTAAACACGCCTAGTTTTTTTTTTTTTTTAACCTTTCCTCATAGGTCAGGTTTTCTAAACCTTTTATCATATTTGCTGACTATACAATTTGTCCACATCTTTCTTATAGCCAAGATGGTCAGGGGACACAACCTCATGCTCCAGATGTCCCTAAATCTCCAATTGTCAGAAGCTGAAGTCTGATCTACGCTAGAAAATTACAGCCGTTTAACTACATTGGGCAGGGATGTGAAAAATCCATACCCATAAGTGGCGTAGTTATGCTGACCTAAATCCCCATGTAGACAGCTCTAGTTCAACAAAAAAATTCTTCCTTCAACCTCGCTACCGCCTCTTGGGGATGGGAGGTAGGTAGCTGTGCCGCTGTAGCATTTTTAATTGTAGACAAGCCCTGAGACTGGACGACTCAAAATCGCCCTGTTCTGTTCATTCCTTCTGAAGCATCTGTCACGAGCCATAGTCAGAAGACAGGATACTGGGATAGATGGACCATTGGTCTGACCAGTATGGCCGTTCATATATTATGTTCTTATAAACCTTTGCAACAACTGTGAATGCTGTCAATAACAACTGTTAAAGACCATACTTTGAGGGAATTTTCCCCAAGTTTGAGTACTTGTGATTATCACATCTTCACATGCAAAATATAATTACGTGCACATGCATATATACCCTCTCCCCAGGGCTCTTCCCTGGGAGGATTTACCCTTCTCAGTCTCTGTGGAATGGTGTCCAATCCTCTGTTGAGCAAGACAGCTCCTTCAAATGAGGAAACGTGCTAGTCCCACAATCTCCTTCAAAACCCCATTGACTTTTTGCAACAGAAGTTTGCAATTTGCACAGCCTGTTGCAGTTCTAGTCCTCTTCTCCAGTAGAGCGAGAGAACCTGCTGTCTAATCCAACAAGCCTGGCAAAGTCCCTGGAGCACAATCCTTAAAACAGGCCATTCTAGTCCTTGCACTGTTACATCATTCAACCCTTCAGTCTGGCTCCCACTCTGTTTATAAACTCCGGCCTGTCCCCTTAAGTTCCTGTTGGTTCCCTTCCCAGAGAGTGACCATGGGTGTGCTACCAGGCTGCTTGCCCACAATGGAAGTCACCCAAGTACTTCAAACAGCTAACGAACACACTGAGTGCCCGCCACACCCAATTTCTGGATAATTCAGGCCCATCCAATAGAATCATCCTGCATGGCTCTGGCAAGTCTGCAGGCATGCCGAGCCACCCAAAAGAAGGGACTAAGTATTCTTCCCACTGTTTCTTCCCTTCTTGGCACCACTAAATGCTGCCATGCAAACATGTGGGCTACATAAGCGTCTCCAAAGACACAGCTCTGCCAGCCAATTACTGCCAGACCACACCTCCTAGACCACTCCTACGCAGAGACTAACACATAGGGCTCCCTTAGGGCCAGAATTTCATAGCCTTACTCACAACGAGTAATCCCTTACGAGTAGTCCCACAAGCATGGATTTCAATGGGACTATTCCCAGAATAAGATACTACTCAATATGAGCAACAGTATCAGGATCTGGCCCTTTAACATAGGCTAAAACCATCCATACTAGAACTGAGACTACACCGTTGGTTTTATTTGTAACCCATATACAACACATTGAAGGAACACGACGTAAATCTTCATAGAAGAAAGGCTACTGTGTGAAACTAGTGAGCCATCTAGATCTCTTTCCTATGCACTCCTTCTAGGTTACCAAACTGGGGCAATGTTCCTCCAGTAGAACAGACTATCATCACTAGATACAGAATAGGAAGATTATTGTTAAAATGGTGACAATACCAATCCAAATATCCATCCTAAGCATCTAAGGAACGTACAAGGACAATTTCGTAACCTCAGGTGCGGTAGCCTAAAAGCCTGAACACTCCAGAACCAGAACCTTACTTAGAAACTCTCTTTTACTTAGAGGGGTAAAGTGTAATGTAGAAACAGCCCCAGAGGCTTTTCACAATGACCACAGGGAACTAATGCCAAGGGAAATAAAAGCAGCATTTAAAAGCTCCAGCGGGTAGAGAAATGGAATACAGCAATTCTGTCTACTGACTCCTACCTTCAGACAAACAGAAGGCTGTAATAAACCACAAGCAATCTCTGCAAGATGAGCTCCTATCATTAGAAACACTAAGCTATCATCTCACACGTGCTTTCATTTGTGTCTCCGAAAGCAATGTCTGTCATCACACCCAATAAAGGTGGCAGTCTGGTCTTATATGAGAATTAAACACTAAATCAGTAGTTTTGCTGACTTGTGCAATTTTACTGGTACTATTTGGTGCTTTTCCTAGAGCTTCAGCTCTCAGAGTCTGAGGAATATGTGAGAATCTGAGCTTTCATTCAAAAAAAAAAAAAAAAAAAAAAAAGTACATTTCTAGACTTCATGGTTAGAGAGAGACACTGGAAAACATGAACCCTAGACTAAAGGTTCAAAACCAAGAAAACAATGACCATATTATTATTTTTTAAAATTCTCACGACTTTTAAGCCAATCTCATGATTTTTCGGGGCCTGGCACACGATTTTTGAATGTGTGGGGCTGGCAATGCTGAATGCCAAGGGCAATGAAAATAACATGCTGGTAGCAGCTTGTCAGTGTCAGAAATAATGTGGGAGAATTTTCTAAAGAGAATTCAAAATAAAAGTATTACATGTCCAGGTCCCAAAATAGCATGAACCAGAACAAAGCACATACCAAGAGACTTAACTATCAACATTACACGTGGAGAATAAAAAGTTATGCTGGGAACAAGCTTCAGCAGCAGCTCGGCACAATCACCTACAGGAATAATGCGATTATGTGGAATAACCTTCTGTAAAAGAGCATCACCGAACGGAGCAGCCCATCTGTGCAGAGTCTGGCTGCTATGTGGGGTGATAGAGAAGACACAACTCAAACCAGCTGGCTATTTTTAGAAACCACTTCTGTAAATAACCTACCATGCAGAGGTATGGCAAGGAAACAGAGAAGTGTACTGTAAGAGACACAGCAGTCAGAGCATTGCACAGAAATACTGGGCCAAATTCATCCCTGGTGTCTCTTGTCTGAAGTCAGTGGGGTTGCACTAGGGATGCATCTAACCTGCAGTTCTTTACTGTTTTGATGTGAAACAGATGCAAGAAGTTTGCTTTTGGGGAAATTAAAAATCTGGGTGATGTTCTAGTAAGAGATAAAGCTGCAACATTCGGATCCAAATGTTAAACATCCCGAAGTTCAGGGGTGTTTGGGGATATGATTATTGGTATTTGGGAAGCAGAGCTCTGAGCATGCCATAACAGCAAGACACAAAAGGAAGACATAAGCCCTGCTCTGGGGAGATTACAGTCTAAGGCCCAATCCTGCCATGTGACCTGCACTGGCAAACCTTTATCCTTGAGCAACATCCCACTGAGTTCAATGTTCGATGGGACGCCACACAGGCATGTTCACACCCACACAAATCCCATTGCAGAAAAAAGGCCTAAGTAGGAAGATCACACCAGAATGCACTGGGAGACCCATAGGATAGTGCTAATTTACAGTGGGGTTTTTTTGCAGGGTAGGGTGCCCATTATGAAGATAAGAGGGGTCTGCAACAGGCCCATCTGATTTTAGATTCTGAACACCCTGAAAGCACAGGCTGTTCAGTAGAGCTGGCTGGAAAGATTCAAATAGCTCAGACCAAAGGTGCTGGTGCTGATCTCTATAGAAGTGGGTTGGGTTGATCATTCATTCCCAATTACTAAACTTCTCCTGTGGTCTGAGGTACCCCCAAGGTGGATCAAAGCAGAATCAAACAGATCAGCCAATTCAGCCACTAAGAAGGTGCCAGCATTCTCTGGAGATTATTTCCACTCCAGCCTCTGGTCCACCAAAGCACACAAATGGGCTTGGGGCCCCATATTTTCATTTGATCCAGGCCAGGGTTATCTTGAATCTCTCCCTGACGATATACACGTGAACACACCAAGAAGATGGGCAGGAATCACTGAAACTCTTGGCCCAAATTCATCTCTGATCTTATTACACTGGCTTCCATGGAGCTACACCAGGGGTGACATGGGCCTCTTTCCCTTTCTATTCAGCTAGTAATAATGAAGCCTGCTCCTCACAAAAGCTAGAATTCAGCCTCTTCCCTTCCTTGCCTCCTTAACCATCTTATTTATTGCTTGTTTCTGTTTACTGGGTAAAGATTGGCTTAGAGGGTTTAAAGAGGCAACTAGATAACTCAGTAGACCTGGAATTAGATCTTGCCACATGGAAACATGCCTGGAGTTCTGAAATGGGGCAACTATTTGCAAAGCAGAGACGGAGTCATTTAAGGTGTTGTCCTTGCAAACTGTACTGGGAAAGAACAGAAGGTTCAGTTTGTTCAGAGTTTAAAGGGGCAGTGCCATTTAGGCCTCTGTTGCCATTTTGTTTAGGAACTCAATTCAGCTCTCTTTTTTCTTTTTCTTTTTAAGCTCAGCTGGTTTCAGGGTCTAACAAGAACTGCCAAAACAACAGTTCTTTCATTGCCTATTTGTTATGTCCCTGGAGCCCCATCAAGCAAATCTCCCACTGATTTAATTGTAAATGGGATCAGGCACACACCCCCTAGCCCCCAGAACCTAAGTGCTTTGCACAAAGTCGGTTGTCTTTGACTTTTTCACTGAAGAGAGGCTCAATCTGTGAAATTTTGATTTGGATTTTGAGTGTTCAGATGTTTTGGTATCCTGTGTTTAGTTCAACTTCATCTTTGTGGGGGGACATTTCCTTGTTGTTATTCAGTTGTATTGCACCTTGAGGCCCCAAGCAGGCATCAGAGCCCCATTGTGCATGGCCCCATGCAGACATACAGCAAAAGGACAGTTCCTGCCCGCAGAAGTTCACAGTCTAGGTTCTGCAACTGTCACACAAGTCCAATGACTAAAATAACCCATTCAAATAGGAGTTCAGATGCCCAGTCAGTGCTTTGCAAAAGACACTTGGGAGGTCAAAATGAAAGCCTTAAGCAGTGAATTCCCATCTGTTCTTCCCCTTCTAGTCTTAAATTTTAATTGAAAAAAAAAAAAAGTGACATTTGAAATGCTGCTGAAAGAAGTTTCAAGAAAAAAAGCCTTTTCTGAGTTCTACTCAGAGGTACTGCATCACATATTAATTATGACACATTTGCAACATTGTAGAAAAGGGCAAAAAACTTGTGACACTGGGGCTTAAATGCAGACAGTGATACATTCTGGCGGCTCCTGTTTTTGAGTGGGATCTGGCAGGGACTCTACAGCTACGGGATCTGCCTGTATTGTTATGATAAAACCAGTTTTCCAGCCTTTATCATTGGTTCCTTCTGTTTAGTTTGTTATCCCCATCACCCTAGTATCCACACTGTGCTGAGATTTAACATAAAAGTTGTCGGCTGGATGCAATTAAGAAAGTTAGTTTGTTTTATATGTCCAGTTATTGATTTTTCATCTTGGTGGCTGAACAAAAAAAAAATTGGTTCATTCTGAACCAAAACTATTTATTTTTCAGTTTTTCACACCAAAATGTTTTGACATTTTGGAAGGTGAAAAATTAACTTTTTTCAGCCAAAATATTTGCCTAATTTGACTCAAATTCACAAATTGTTTGGGTGCCCTGAAAAATGCTAATTTACTATTCACTGAAAAAGTTTGCCCAGCTCTTTCTCTTTTATACAGACACACAGAGAACAAGACTGTGAAAAGTGCTAGATCAACAGCCCTAGAAAAAGGTTCTCTGTTTAGCTGCAGAACAGGAACAACATGACCAATAAACTGGTACACTACATCTATTATTATGATTTATTATTTGTATTAGTACAGCACCTAGGAGCCCTAGTCACGGACCAGGACCCCATTGTGCTAGGCGCTGTACAAACACAGAACAAAAAGATGGTCCCTGCCCCAAAGAGTTTATAATCTATAAGGCTAGAGACAACAGTTGAATACAGACTGGGGACTACAAGTAAACAAAGAGACAATATTGATCAGCAGGATGGGCAGTGGTCATTTGGCATTTAATATTGCCATTGCACTACACTATATTTCTGGCTGCATTTTCTCAAAGTAAGTCCTCTAGGAAACCAGGATGGGCAGCTGCATCCAGAAACTAAGCTAAAAAGCCAAATAAATAAGAGAGAAAAAGCAATAAGGAGTCAAGCCAAAAAGAAATTTTAAACTTGAGGGAATGGATAGCCTTTTACCTCTAGGTTACCAGTTCAAATCCAACTCAAGACAACAGTGATAACAGGTTACCACTAGCTGATGACTGTTTATAAAATATTACAAAAAACAGCACAAACTGGCACCCATGTGTGTCAGCTGATAAATGGATTAAATGGACATGTACATTGAAATAGACTGATAGGTTGTCCCTCTAGGTCAGGACTGAGACATGCTGGCATGGCGAGGTGGGAAGCTTATATATTATTATTCTTTATTATTTGTATTACTGTAGTGTCTAGGAGCACCTGTCATGGACCAGAACCCCAGTGTGCTAGGTGCAGGACAAAAACAGAACAAAAAGACATTCCATGCCCCAAACAGCTTACAATCTGTAATGCTGCCTTCTGTTCAGGGGTGGCTCTAGCTTTTTTGCCGCCCCAAGCATGGCAGGCAGGCTGCCTTCGTGTCCCGCAGATTTGGCGGCATGCCTGCGGGAGGTCCACCGGTCCTGCGGCTTCGGCATACCCACCGCCGAATTGCCGCCAAATCTGGACCTCCCGCAGGCATGCCGCCAAAGGCGGCCTGACTGCTGCCCTCGCAGGGACCGACAAGGCGCCCCCCATGGCTTCCCGCCCCAGGCACATGCTTGAAGCGCTGGTGCCTGGAGCCGCCGCTGCCTCTGGTAACCTGTTCTGTGGCTATACATAGAAAGAGTACGTCAATCAGGTCCCTTATGGAAAAATTCCTTTAGAATGTCACAGGAGTCTATAGAAATGTGTTAGGATTCTACACGAATAACTTTAAAACATAGAGCTAAGATCTCATTATATATTAAATTCTATAGGTGTTTTAATCACTCTACCTAATTTTAAAGCAGGGATGCAATTCTCTGTTAACTTCCACACATTGGCCAAAAAGTATATTCAATTTCTTATTTTCTATCAATTTCACAGGACTTTTCTATAAGGGGTGCCTTATAGAACTTTACATTAAAGATTAAATTTATGAATAGTCTTGCTTCATTTAAGCTGTTAACAGAATAATAAAAAATAATAAATAGGAGAGTAGGCTGCATATTGACATCAAAGGATCTTCTTTTGAGCTGGTACAAAAGGATTTCTTTGGGCTGAGATTCCGCTCAATTTTTGCATTAAAAACTTAAATGAGGCTTTGGTACTGAAGTGGGTTGGTGCCAGCCCTCTGAACTAGGCTACATTTTGCCTTAGAGGAACACAGCGTACTAGTTTATGTGACTCTGAGGTTACTGCATTTGCTGAATACTGAAGAAAACACAGCTTGTGTTCCACAGAAAAAGTTGACATCGTTGTACCAATAAAAGGTCATTACAAATACAAGGGTATCTAATAGCAAAAATAGATGCAATAACATAATATTGAAAGGTATACTCGTTCTGTCCTTGATGCATGTTTGTAACTCCCATTAATCTTAGTAAGAGCTAAGCAGAGGAACCAGTCCCCTGTGCACCCAAAATGGGGTGCACCACCCTCAGTGCCACTAGATTGCTAGAGAATATGAATGACCCAAGTGCCACTGGGTATTATTCTGGGGTAATCCTGCCATGAGGAGAGGGAGGGAAAGGACTGTGCTTCTTTGAGGTAATTGTGACATTAAGAGTGGGCTGCAGGGTCAGAGAGGACAGGTCAGGGCTCAGCCTTGGACACAGGAGTGAGAGAGACTCACGTTCATCTGGATCCCAGAATTTAAATATTGCAAAGACTCAAAGGATACAAGGCCGGCTCTCAGGTTACTGGCCACAAGAGAGAAACAAGGACCAAGAAAATCAGACACAATCAGACTCAAAGGACTGGAAGGGACCTCAAGAGGTCATCTACTCCAGTCCCCTGCACTCCTGGCAGGAGTAAGTATTATCTAGACCATCCCTGACGGGTGTTTGTCTAACCTGCTCTTAAAAATCTCCAATGTGGAAATCTCCACAACTTCACTAGGCAATTTATTCCAGTGCTTAGCCACCCTGACAGTTCGCAAGTTTTTCATAATGTCCAACCTAAACGGCCCTTGCTGCAATTTAAGCCCATTGCTTCTTGTCCTATCCTCAGAGGTTAAGGAGAATAATTTCCCCCTCCGCCTTTTAACAACCTGTTATGTACTTGAAAACCATTATCATGTCCCCTCTCAATCTTGTCTTCTCCAGACTAAACAAACCCAATTTTTTCAATCTTCCCTCATAGGTCATGTTCTCCAGACATTTTTGTTGCTCTTCTCTGGACTTTCTCTAATTTGTCTACATCCTTCCTGAAATGTGGCACCCAGAACCAGACAATACTCCAGCTGAGGCCTAATCAGGCCCAATCCATACCTCTGATCTGTGTTCCTTTACTAGGGTTGCTACTGAAGGGCCTGCCCAAACGACCTTCACCAGATCCTGCCCCAGGCTGGTTTCCTGAGCTAACTCTTATTTTATACACTAGAAAGGGACCTCAGCCTGCCCCGTCCTGAAAGGACCTTATCACAATGGGCCTCAAGAGCCATGGGTAGGGAGCATGAACTGTCATAGGGCTAGACTGTGTCTGGGTGTGAAGGGGGCAATGAGTGTAGAAGGAGCATTCCCCCTTCCCCTCGGAGTATGGCCACTGCATGCTAAACCTGGGCTCTGAGTCAGGTTTGAACCACAGCCCCCATTCTGTCCACACAGAAAATCAGTCTGACTCAGATCAGCAAGCACTCGGGAGCCAGGTCCTAGGACTCTACTAGCGGGTTGGATCAGAGCCTGAGTCCAGCTGAGACTCAGGTCCAAGTCCTGTCATTTTGCAGGGTGGACGCAGCTCAAGCCGCAGACCCGACTCAGAACATCACATTAGCATGGCTGTGAGACCCGGGTCATGCAACTGTAAACCCAGGTTAGCCATGCAGCATGGACGCTCACTGCAGGCTTGGAAATAGACCTGGGTTTCTAATGTAGTGCAGACATCCCTTTAGCGCCCTGCAGAGAGGCCAGACGCAATCCCCACCCTTGCACTCAGGGATAACTCAGGGCTAGTGCCAACAGCCAATGGCCCAGCCCTCCTCCATACCAGCTATTAGAGGTGGCCCCAATAGGGTAGAGAAGCATATGCTGCACCCGGGGAGATGTGATAGCAATGGGAGTGCGAGCCATAGCTGCCCAAGAGCCCTGGGAGTAACTATACCTACCTCTAGCACAATGGTTCCTTCCCACCTCTGCAGACCCACTCATCCCACAAAGGGACGGTTGTTCTCCAAAGGCCCTCAGCAAGTTGCACCGTGGCCCATCGTCTGCAGAAAGTTCTCTGATAACAGAGAGCACAATAGTTCACCACAACAGCTTGGTCTCACTGCAAAGGACGCAAACAGGGGAAGAGCTTATACTTCAATTAAGGGCCAGACGCAATTCACAGAAGCAAGGATGTGGTGTGTCACCAGAGCCCTGGTTATTGCAGCAGATATGGTCCTCTCTAAGGGGATCCTCTGAACAGCGAGCCACCCTGATCCCTTTGTAAGCTGGGCACACCAGAGCGGGGTGGGGAATGACACAGCCACCTGAAGTCAGAATTCTGGTGTGGTCTGAGTTTCTGTGTTGTTTTTAATTGCTTTTAAATGTTTATTAGACTCTGTAGATACCAGACCAGCTCCTCAGCTGGTGCAAAGGGCAGCAGCTCCACTGATATCAGTGGAGTTTTTCCCCATTTACAGGAGCGGAGGATCTGGCCTGCCAATGTTTTATATTTAGCTGAATACATCTTAATAGTATCCCTGCTGCCTCAATGTACAGTAATAACATGGTGATCCGAAAGGAGCAATTAAGGCAGGCATAATCTCACTCAACCTCTGGCCCCAGTGGGAGGTGGCATATCCATCACTGGCAGAGGAATCTTGCCAAGAAAACCTAGCTAAGTTGTTTGCTTTATAAAATCCAAGTTGAAGATTCTCTCTCTCTCTCTCCGTCTTTATTATTATTTTATAAGGATACCTTGGATTTCCACAGCACCTTTCATCTGCAGATCTCACAGTACATTACAGGGATCAAGGAAGGCTGCAGAGTAGATATTATAGCAAGGGAAACCTGCTTTTCTTAATAGTAACAAATACATGGAATTTATTGTGATAAAGAGGCTCAGACAGAGGATAAATTTTGCCTTGTAATCAATGCATATTACCATAGGTGCTGGAACTAGGCGTTCTGCGGATGCTGCCACACCCCCTGGCTTGAAATGGTTTCCATCATATACAGGTTTTACAATTTGGTTCAACGGCTCTCACCACCCACACTAAACAAATTGTTCCAGCACTCCTGCACATTACAGGACATAACCCTAAATTCAGATACTGTGGGGTTTAGCTAGGAGGAGTTTGATTGCATCCTCTTTTCACAGATCAGTACATATGAGCACTGTTCAACATCACAGTGAAGGAGCAACAGAGCCAGAAGCAGAACCCAGGGATGGGAAATCCAGACTTCCAGGCTCAAACCCTAAGCACTCCAATAGACCACCTGCCAACCTCTTTAGTGAGCAAACAGCCTTCATACACAGGGATTGGTGCGCTATGCAATAATGCATAGACAGTTGTCCTTGATTTCAGTTTACAGGCTGCTTTTCCCCCTTCAGTCTGTTAAACACTTAGTTTAGATAAAATAAGCTAAAATATCCCATATTATTCAAAAGGGGAAAAAAAGCCAAATTTTCCAAACTTCAAGCTCAGATTTTTCACCCCGGCTGCTTTTTTGCTGCATGAATCTCTGCACCGCCTCTGAAATTTGCAAAAACATATGACATTTTTTTATAATGAAAAGATGTTGCAAGTATTACAAAGTGTCATTTACTTTAAACTTCTTCCGTCTTTTTAAATTGGGTTCAGCCCACTCCACTTCATTTGAAGAGCAAACTGTTGATTAACTTTCAAGGTTGTGGTTTTTAATCATTTGAACCGCTTTTTCGCATAAGCGTTGTGGCATTTCTAATGATTTAATGAGACAAAGACCTTAAGCCTTTCCTGAGTATGGAATCATCTTTGCACTTTATTGATACATATATAATGAGGACTTTCAAGCACTGTGATCATTCCTATCAATTTGATTAGCACTGCTGATGCACATTCATCTCTGCTATCGTGACAAAGTTTAGCAGAGTGGTCTTGGAAGCATTTGCATTTTGCTAATGAGCTAGCATTTACCATACAGTAGAGACAAGGAAAGTGAGGAAGTATCTTTTTTTGGACCAACTTCTGGTGGTGCAAGGCTTTCGAACCACACAGAGCTCTTCTTCAGGTCTGGTGAAGGAAGCAGAATGAGACAGATTGAGACAGATTGTTAAGCAGAAGGGATAATGCATGTTGGAGGCAGTCAATTGATATGAAGTGGACAATTGGGGGTTAGATTTGTTACACATAAAGGGTTCAAGTTCCCAGGCTCACCTTTAGATGGTGTGAAGGTTTCCTTTGAGGACAAGTACAGAAAGATCAGATATGGATCAGATATGGTGTGATCGTTTTATGAGAAATTTCACTCACAGGTGATATGATGTTTTTGTCTACTATCATTTCTTTGTGCGCGTTCATTCAAGAGTGTAGTGATTGTCTGGTTTCACCCAGATAGTTGTTATTGGGGCATTAAATGCAATGGATGAGGTACACCACATGCTGTGATAAGCAGGTGTAGACCCATGGATCTTGAAAGGTGTGTTGTAGGGCGTATTGATCATCGTAGCAGTAGAGATATATCTGCAGGTTTTGCATCTCTGTTGTTCTGACAGGGCCTGGTGCTGTTTTGAGTTGGTATGTCCTGGTCTTGCTTCTGAGGATGAGTTTGGTGAGGTGGAGTGGTGGTGTTTGAAGGCTAGAAGTGGGCATTTAGGAAAGATTTCTTTCAGGATGTGGTCCCCCCCAAATATGGGTTATAATTGTTTGATGATGCCTCAGATGGGGTCCAGAATGGGGTGGGAGGTGAGAATGAGGGAACTTAAGTTCATAACTCTGCTGGACACCAAAAAATATTAGCTTAACCGGGACACTGATTGTATAGCTCATTACAACAATTTGTAACACACCACACTGCCTGCTACCCTTAATTACCCCCTTCAAACCCCGCTTAACAATCAAGCCTCCAGTTGCCCACTTCATTTGAAGTGACCTCTCTAACATGCATTAACCCCTTCTGCTTAACATTCTGTCCCCACTTGTATTTAGCTCAGACACTCTGCTTCCTTCCCCAGACCTGAAGAAGAGCTCTGTGTAGCTCAGAAGCGTGTCTTTTTCACCACGAAAAGTTGGTCCAATAAAAGATATTACATTACCTCACCCACCTTCTCTCTCTCATACGTTGGGACCAACATGGCTACAACAATACTGCAAACACAGATTCTAAGTCCCTTAACCAGTCACCAGCTCTCTGTTCCTCAGTCTTCTTGTCAGCTTGGTATGGCGATGCGGTCGTATAAATTAGAGGTGTGTAGTGTATAGGAATTGGGTAATAGCCCTTTACATAGTTAGCAGCCTTCTAGAGGGCCTCCCTGTCTTCTGCTGCAGTAGCCACCAGAACCCTTTTAGAGCAGCAGTATACGTACGTAGCTAGACCTAGCATATGGTTAGTAAAGGTGGGTATTTGGAATCCAACTGGGTCCATGTGGTTTCCTCATATTATTATTAATTATTATTATTATTATTATTGAGAGCAAAGACACAACAGAATGCTTGAACAGTGAATTGCTATGTCTGATATCCACTGGATCGCATGTGTTTGGGGCAGAACACTACTGTGATGAACCACAGCTGTATATGCATAGACACCACAGTCATCAGCAGGGATAGTACCCAGATCTTAACTACCAAACCCACAAGCCTTTAGACTCCGCGTCAAGAGAGCTCCTTTAGTGTGGAGGAAGTAGTAGGCTGTTATAGTTGCTCAGGCCACCCACTAGAGGGAAACAATATCAATTCCTAAACCAATAGACACTCTACCTCGATATAATGCGACCCGATAGAACACGAATTCGGATATAACACAGTAAAGCAGTGCTCTGGGGAGGGGAGCGGGGCTGTGCACTCCAGCGGATCAAAGCAAGTTCAATATAACACGGTTTCACCTGTAACGCGGTAAGATTTGTTGGCTCCTGAGGACAGCGTTCTATCGAGGTAGAGGTGTATTACACTATGCTGCAAGCACAGTCTAGGGCACATAACTCCTCCCCAGTGCAGGCAAACACATGCTTTGAGAGTTGTCCTGGATGCTGGTGAGTGGTCCTGCGATGCACTGCGGGAGGTTGAGGCTGCAGCAGGGGTCTGTGTGGTGGTGGTGGCTGAGTGCCTGTCAATTTGCCTGTTGCTACTGGCACTTACGTATCAAAAGCTCCCTTCTCTGATGGTTTGTGAAGAATCAGCACTTAGAAGAGTTTCAGAACCGGTAAAAACAATGAGGAGTCCGATGGCACTTTAAAGACTAACAGATTTATTTGGGCATAAGCTTTCATGGGTAAAAAACCCACTTCTTCAGATGCATGGAGTGAAAATACAGAAACAGGCATAAATATACTGGAACATGAAGAGAAGGGAGTTACCTTACAAGTAGAGAACCACTGCTGACAAGGCCAATTCAGTCAGGGTGGATGTGGTCCACTCCCAATAATTGATGAGGAGGTGTCAATGCCAAGAGAGGGAAAATTGCTTTTGTAGTGAGCCAGCCACTCCCAGTCCCTAGGCAAACCCAAATTAACTCTTCGTTGTTTCTGTGGATACAGACTAACACAGCTACCCCTCTGATACTTAGAACCAGTAAAATATTTTATGGACAAAATGTTTCACTGCTCTGTCAAGTCATGAAACACTGGACTCCAAAGCATAAGTGTCTCCAAAGTCATTACAGTATTTCTCCTTTCAACTCCCCTCTCCCTCCCTCCCTCCACCCCCGCAATTTGTTATTTTTGCCTGATAAACTATTGAAATGTACTAATTAAGAAACCAAAATTCATATTTTAAATTGAAGATGATAAGTCATTGCAGAGAAACTAAATGGATTCTTTGCTTCAGTCTTCACGGCTGAGGATGTTAGGGAGATTCCCAAACCTGAGCCGGCTTTTGTAGGTGACAAATCTGAGGAACTGTCACGGATTGAAGTGTCACGAGAGGTGGTTTTGGAATTAATTGATAAACTTAACATTAACAAGTCACCGGGACCAGATGGCATTCACCCAAGAGTTCTGAAAGAACTCAAATGTGAAGTTGCGGAACTGTTAACTAAGGTTTGTAACCTGCCCTTTAAATCGGCTTCTGTACCCAATGACTGGAAGTTAGCTAATGTAACGCCAATATTTAAAAAGGGCTCTAGAGGTGATCCCGGCAATTACAGACCGGTAAGTCTAATGTCTGTACCGGGCAAATTAGTCGAAACAATAGTTAAGAATAAAATTGTCCGACACACAGAAAAACAAACTGTTGAGCAATAATCAACATGGTTTCTGTAAAGGGAAATCGTGTCTTACTAATCCATTAGAATTCTTTGAAGGGATCAACAAACATGTGTACAAGGGGGATCCAATGGACATAGTGTACTTAGATTTCCAAAAAGCCTTTGACAAGGTCCCGCACCAAAGGCTCTTATGTAAATTAAGCTGCTATGGGATAAAAGGGAAGGTCCTTTCATGGATTGAGAACTGGTTAAAAGACAGGAACAAAGGGTAGGAATTAATGGTAAATTCTCAGAATGGAGAGGGGTAACTAGTGGTGTTCCCCAAGGGTCAGTCCTCGGACCGATCCTATTCAACTTATCCATAAATGATCTGGAGAAAGGGGTAAACAGTGAGGTGGCAAAGTTTGCAGATGATACTAAACTGCTAAAGATAGTTAAGACCAAAGCAGACTGTGAAGAACTTCAAAAAGAGCTCACCAAACTAAGTGATTGGGCAACAAAATGGAAAATGAAATTTAATGTGGATAAATGTAAAGTAATGCATATTGGAAAAAATAACCCCAACTATACATACAATATGATGGGGGCGAATTTAGCTACAACAAGTCAGGAAAAAGATCTTGGAGTCATTGTGGATAGTTCTCTGAAATGTCCACGCAGTGTGCAGAGGCAGTCAAAAAGCAAACAGGATGTTAGGAATCATTAAAAAGGGGATAGAGAATAAGACTGAGAATATATTATTGCCCTTATATAAATCCATGGTATGCCCTCATCTTGAATACAGATACAGATGTGGTCTCCTCATCTCAAAAAAGATATACTGGCACTAGAAAAGGTTCAGAAAAGGGCAACTAAAATGATTAAGGGTTTGGAACGGGTCCCATATGAGGAGAGATTAAAGAGGCTAGGACTCTTCAGCTTGGAAAAGAGGAGACTAAGGCCTGATCTACACTAGGCGTTTATGTCGAAGTTAGCGCCGTTACATCGAATTAACCCTGCACCCGTCCACACCGCGAAGCTATTTAGTTCGACATAGAGGTCTCTAATTCGACTTCTGTACTCCTCCCCGACGAGGGGAGTAGCGCTAAATTCGACATGGCCACGTCGAATTAGGCTAGGTGTGGATGGAAATCGACGCTAATAGCTCCGGGAGCTATCCCACAGTGCACCACTCTGTTGACGCTCTGGACAGCAGTACGAGCTCGGATGCTCTGACCAGCCACACAGGAAAAGCCCCGGGAAAATTTGAATTTGAATTCCTTTTCCTGTCTGGCCAGTTTGAATCTCATTTCCTGTCTGGACATCGTGGCGAGCTCAGCAGCACTGGCAACGATGCAGAGCTCTCCAGCAGTGATGGCCGTGCAATCTCAGAATAGAAAGAGGGCCCCAGCATGGACTGATCGGGAAGTCTTGGATCTGATCACTGTGTGGGGCAATGAGTCCGTGCTTTCCGAGCTGCGCTCCAAGAAACGGAATGCAAAGATCTACGAGAAGATCTCTAAAGACATGTCAGAGAGAGGATACAGCCGGGATGCAACACAGTGCCACGTGAAAAAACAAGGAGCTGAGACAAGGCTACCAGAAGACCAAAGAGGCAAACGGACGCTCTGGATCCCATCCCCAGACATCCCGTTTCTACGAGGCACTGCATTCCATCCTCGGTGTGGCCGCCACCACTACCCCACCACTGACCGTGGACTCTGAGGATGGGATATTGTCCACGGCCGGTTCCTCGGACATGTTAGCGGACGGGGAGGATGAGGAAGGAGATGAGGAGGACGAGGCAGTCGACAGCGCTCACAACGCTGATTTCCCCGACAGCCAGGATCTCTTCATCACCCTTACAGAGATCCCCTACCAACCATCCCCAGCCGTTAACCCGGACACAGAATCTGGGGAAGGATCAGCCAGTAAGTGTTGTAAACATCTAAACATTTATTTTTAACAGAACAGGAATATTAACAATAACAAAAATGGGTTTCTCATGATTAGTTTGCCCTAGGCGCTTAACGGTTCAGTCCTGGGCAGTGCAACTATTGAAAAAAAATCTAACAATGTCCGGTTTTGCATGATTGTCCTGCCCAAGCCGCTCTACTGTTTAGTCACTGCTAGTGCAGCTAGAGTAAAATGCGGTCTATATGTCCGGGGATAGAGCAGAAATCCTCCTGGGACATCTCGATGAAGCTCTCCTGGAGGTAATTGGAAAGCCGTTGCATCAGGTTCCTGGGGAGAGCGGCCTTATTGGGTCCTCCGTAGTATGACACGTTGCCGCGCCACGAGACAATCAAGTACTCGGGAATCATTGCTCTGTACAGCAGGGCGGCATACGGCCCTGGTCTTTGGAGGCTTTCCCGGAGCATTCTCTCTTTCTCGCTGTCAGAGATCCTCATGAGGGTGATGTCGCTCATGGTGACCTGCTTTGAATTAGGTAGGGGAATGTTAGTGTTGGGACTGCTTGCCCATTCCTTTACAGAACTGTAACCGCTGGTTTGCAGCCACGCGGTGGAGGCGGGAGAGGGGCAGCCTACAGGGATCGTTCCCGGGGACAGCCGCGAGGGGGTGGAACAGGGGCAGAGTTCCTGCTTGCCGGATTGCTGGCAGCAGGGACTGACATTGCTTTCAATGTGAAATGAGGCCATTTCTAATATTAAAGTTTTAAGCTGCCACAAGTCTACGGCTTACCATGTCTGCCTGCAACAGAAATTCCGTTGTCCTGCCCCGCTTCTCAAATGTCCTGTGCAAGACCCCAGGCACTGAATGCAAAGGCCGAGAATTCAACCTTGTGCTGAGTGCGCATGTGATAGGTGCTGTGCATGGTCTTGTTCACAGAGAAAGAGTATGTTCTTTGTTCACAACTACATTTATCTTTCTGAGGAATTCACTCCCTTTTTCCCATTCCCACAGCCACATCTGCGACTGTCTCACAACCTAGCCTGGCATCACACTCCCAGAGGCTAGCGCAGATTAGGCGTAGGAAGAAGAGGACACGGGAGGACATGTTCTCGGAGCTTATGGCCTGTTCCCGAGCCCAGGCAGCACAGCAGACCCAGTGGCGGGAGAACTTGTCCCAAATGCACCAAGCAAACATGGATCGGGAGGAGAGGTGGCGGCAGGAAGACCAGCAGGCGACTCAAACGCTGCTTGGACTACTGAGGGACCAAACGGACACGCTCCGGCGCCTTGTGGATGTTCTGCAGGAATGGAGGCAGGAGGACAGAGCCCCGCTGCAGTCCATCTCTAACCGCCCTCCCCCGCCACCAAGTCCCATACCCACCTCACCGAAAGTGCAAAGAAGGAGGGGCGGCAGAGTCCGTGCTAACTCTCACTCCACCCCTGCAGAGAGCTCTAGTAGTAGAAGGCTCTCATTCCCCAAAATTTGACAAGTTCTTTCCTTCCCGCCTGACACAAACCCCCATCCAAGTTTCACCTCCCAGTTCCATGTGTAGTTGATAATAAAAAATACGTTTCTGTTAATTACTGTTTCCATCATGTTCTTTTGGAGGAGGAGGGGAAAGGGGGTTGGTAATTGGACAGAACAGTCACCTTTGGCAGGGTACATAGGCGGGGGCAGGTACAGCAGCAGGGCACATACACAGTGCAGTGACTAGTTACCCTGGTCAGTCTGTGAGGTGGTTTTCATGTTCTGTGGTGGGGGGTGGGTTGCTCTGTGACTTTGTGGCAGGGGAGGGCAGTTACAGATCTTAAGCGGCGGTCCTTATGCAGGATCACAGAGCCACGCAGCAGGGGATCTGTAACCGTCCTCCCCCTGCCACAAAGTCACATAGCCCCCCCATACACACAGTCCCGATCAGGAGGGGTGACAGGCTCCGTTGAAACAACCAGCCCACCACAGCGGAGCCTGTCAATCCTTGAGTTTAGAAGCTTCATTTGTGTCACTACACTACACCCGCTCCCCACCACAGTCTGCGTCCCAGTTTTAAAACATTCCCGCGAAAATAGTAATAAAGACAACGGTGTTCATTAACAAAGTAGAAGTGATTTTATTTCTAAACGTGTGTTGGAAGGGGGTATGTAACTGGAAAGGATAGTCAACATTAACTGGGTAAAGAAACGGGGGCAGGTTCAGCTTCTCTGTACACAAACTTAAAAGTCACAGGTTACCCTGCTCACTCAGGAACCTAGCTTTCAAAGCCTCCCGGATGCACAGCGCGTCCCGCGGGTCTCTTCTAATCGCCCGACTGTCTGGCTGTGCGTAATCAGAAGCCAGGCTATCTGCCTCAACCTCCCACCCCGCCATAAAGGTCTCCCCCTTGCTCTCACAGAGATTGTGGAGCACACAGCAAGCTGCTATAACAATGGGGATATTGGTTTCGCTGAGATCACAGCGAGTCAGTAAGCTTCTCCATCTCCCCTTGAGATGGCCAAAAGCACACTCCACCACCATTCTGCACTTGCTCAGCCGGTAGTTGAAGAGTTCTTTTTCACTGTCCAGGGTGCCAGTATAGGGCTTCATGAGCCAGGGCATTAGCGGGTAGGCTGGGTCCCCGAGGATGACTATAGGCATCTCCACATCCCCAACAGTTATTTTGTGGTCCGGGAAGTAAATACCTTGCTGCAGCCGTCTAAACAGACCAGAGTTCCTGAAAACACGAGTGTCATGAACCTTGCCCGGCCATCCGACGTAGATGTTGGTAAAACATCCCCTGTGGTCCACCAGTGCTTGCAGCACCATGGAAAAGTAGCCCTTTCTGTTAATGTACTGGCTGGCCTGGTGGTCCGGTGCCAGGATAGGGATGTGAGTTCCATCTATGGCCCCA
Organism: Trachemys scripta elegans; assembly: GCF_013100865.1. NCBI lineage: Eukaryota > Metazoa > Chordata > Testudines > Emydidae > Trachemys > Trachemys scripta. The sequence goes on along the minus strand of NC_048303.1, from coordinate 14,104,630 downwards.
CCGCAGTTTGGGAACATCGCTGCGAAGCCATCTATGATCGCCTCCACGTTTCCCAGGGTCATTACCTTTGGCAGCAGTACATCAACGATTGCCTTGGCTACTTGCATCACAACAACCCCCACGGTAGATCTGCCCATGCCAAAGTGGTTCGCGACTGACCGGTAGCTGTCTGGCGTTGCAAGCTTCCAGAGGGCTATGGCCACTCGCTTCTGTACACTCAGTGCAGCTCGCAACCGGGTGTCATTGCGCTTCAGGGCAGGGGACAGCAACTCACAAAGTTCCAGGAAAGTTCCCTTCCGCATGCGAAAGTTTCGCAGCCACTGGGATTCATCCCAGACCTGCAGCACTATGCGGTCCCACCACTCAGTGCTTGTTTCCCGTGCCCAGAATCGCCGTTCCACGGCATCAACATGACCCATTGCCACCGTGATGTCCTCGGTGCTGGGTCCCGTGCTTTCTGAGAGGTCTGTGCTACTCTCAGACTTCAGGCCCTCACCGCGGTGCCGTAGCCTCCTCGCCTGACTTATCTGCATCAGGGAAAGGTGGATGATAAGCTGCGAGGCGTTGAGAGCGGCCACAACTGCAGCGATGGTCGCAGCGTGCTCCATGCTCGCAGGGCTGTGGCGTCCGTGCTGTCACTGACTAGAAAAGTGCGCGAACTGATTTCCCGCCGGCGCTTTCAGGGAGGGAGGGCGGGAGTGATGGACGGATGACGACAGTTACCCAAAAGCACCCTCGACACATTTTTTTTACCCAGAAGGCATTTGCGGCTCCACCCAGATTTCCAATGGGCAGCGATGACTGCGGGAACTGTGGGATAGCTGCCCGCAGTGCACCCACAGTGCACCGCTTCCAATGTCGACGCTTTCCCCGTTACTGTGGACTCACAAAGTCGAATTACTGTCCTTAGTGTGGACACACACGTTTGACTTTGCAATATAGATTCCAAAAATTCGATTTAAGTAAAATCGAACTACTCTCGTAGTGTAGACATACCCTCAGGGAGGATATGATAGAGGTATATAAAATCATGAGTGATGTGGAGAAAGTGGATAAGGAAAAGTTATTTACTTATTCCCATAATACAAGAACTAGGGGTCATCAAATTAAATTAATAGGCAGCAGGTTTAAAACAAATAAAAGGAAGTTCTTCTTCACACAGCACACAGTCAACTTGTGAAACTCCTTACCTGAGCAGGTTGTGAAGGCTAGGACTATAACAGAGTTTAAAAGAGAACTGGATAAATTCATGGTGGTTAAGACCATTAATGGCTATTAGCCAGGATGGGTAAGGAATGGTGTCCCTAGCCTCTGTTTGTCAGAGGGTGGAGATGGATGGCAGGAGAGAGATCACTTGATCAGGGCCGGCTCTGGTTTTTTTGCCACCCAAGGCAAAAAAGCCTCCCGCCGCCCCCACCCAGTGCAGCAGGGGAGGGCGCTGAGCCGGGCCAAGGGGCCACACTCCCCGGCCGGCCGGAGCGCCGGGGGGAGGACGGCGAGCCGGCCGGGGCTCCGCTCTCCCCGGCGGCCAGAGCCGGAGCACCGCGCCGCCCCCCTCCAGGTGCCGCCCCAAGCACAAGCTTGGTGGGCTGGTGCCTGAAGCCGGCCCTGCACTTTATCGTTACCTGTTAGGTTCACTCCCTCTGGGGCAGCTGGCATTGGCCACTGTCGGTAGACAGGATACTGGGCTGGATGGACCTTTGGTCTGACCCAGTACGGCCTTTCTTACGTTCTTATATTTGTCCCTTGCTTGCTTCAGTCCCAGGCTGCTGCTGCTATCACAGACAGTTCAGGTTTCCAGGATTGCTAGGAGCTACATGGGCAAAGTTAGTTCAGAAGAGAAAATATCCGAGTTCTTTTGTCTTCCATCCTGCACTTGATATTTTCTTCACTGGCCAGTTGTAGCTCCCCATAAATATGGAAACAGGAAAGGCTTCTTCTGGGGTAACAGCAGTCTACGACTTGATTGGCCACTTAGGCTCTGTTAGGAGAAGGATTCGCAGCAAGGGAAAAGTGTTCAAACTACTGAAAAGTTTTATGTAATTCACATCCAACAGCAGCAAATATTGGGAGCAGCAGTTCAATTAGATGACACTCCTGCTTTGAAGTTCTGTCATTCTGATTAAAGATGGGTAAAAAAATGGTAATGTGATAAAAGATTGATCGTGCTGTTGGCTTTTGCTCTGTAATTCCTCTCCCACTCCCATCTGTTCCATTCCTCCCTCTGCCCTTGCTCATTCGCTGTTCCCAGGGCCGGCTCCAGGGTTTTGGCCGCCCCAAGCAGCCAAAAAAAAAACCTGTGATCACGATCTGCGGCGGCAATTCGGCGGGAAGTCCTTCACTCCCAGGCGGAGTGAGGGACCGTCCGCCGAATTGCCGCCGAATACCTGGACGTGCCGCCCCTCTCCGGAGCGGCCGCCCCAAGCACCTGCTTGAGAAGCTGGTGCCTGGAGCCGGCCCTGGCTGTTCCCAGAGCCTTTTGTCACCTTTTGCACAGGCAGGCATATTTAGCATGTAGCTGTGCAATCTCTTCCCACCAGGTGGGCTCAGCTTCAGAACCCAGGGCTGTCATTAAGAAAGTATTTTTCCAACCACCCAAGTGTCTTGTAACAGCCCAGCATAGCCTAGGCCCACTCCCCATCTCCCAGGCTGGTTTGGACAAGGAGAAAGCAGCACTCCCAGTGCCTGGGTGGAAGTGGAAATTTTGCAATCCATAAATCTTGCAGAATCACAGTGAGGTGACATTCACCTTAGAGTAGACTCATAGGGATGGTCTGTGAATCAAGTAATAGCCAGTAGGATCAAATTGCTTTGACATAACATTGTTCTCTGTAAGTGGGGAAGCTTTGGGGAAAAGAGTTTGTTCTCTCCTGCAGTTAGTATTAAGATATAGTCTATGTTTTAGATTATCTGATACTGGCTTTATGTTTCCTGTACCTATTGTTCCTTGCTTATTTTAATCACATTCCTGTTTTTTTTTTTTTTAATGTTATTGCTGTTGTGTGCAAATAAATCCAACTTTTCTCTCGCCCATCTCTGTTGGGACATTACCTATTGTAACAAATCCATAGCCTAATGGTTTTCACTATGCTACACACCATGGCAACTCAGAACTGAACAGAACCATCAGCAGTAGAACTGAGATCGTCCTGCTCCATCAATATAGGCCTCCACCTCTTAGCACATCTCCAAAACTATTAGCAGTATATGATCTACAATGTACAGTTGAGTACTTCTCACCTCATGTAGCAGAGGACAGGTCTGCACATGCACAAACCAATTCATTACAATATTAGCAAATGATATAAAAGAGGAAATGTTTTCTAAGGCTGGTACACTTTGGAATCATAAAATCAAAGCCACAGAGAGATCAGGAGCGTCCCTCTTCCCTGAATGGCAGGAAGTAGGAAGGGTGGCAGCAGCGTCATAAGCATTAAAGAAACAGTCAAAGTTTCAGGGTAACTGCACCTTTAAACCCCCTCCCTCCATTCACCCACCCCCGTGGTCTGCTTCAGGAATGCCCGCTCAAGGTCTCAGGCTGTTAGCTGCCAACTTTCTCTGGGAAAGGATCCGTGTTCTTCTCCCTGCAGACCTGGGATTTAGGTGGCAGTCCCTTGCACTCACTGTGATTCTCTTTGAGCAGGTCTGACTAACATCCAACCTCTCTGCTTTTTCTCCAAGGGCTATGACCAATGTGTCTCAGCAGCTACAAGTGACCCAAACAGCTCTTCCAAAGCAGAGTATCTTCATTTAAGGTCAAAGGCACACACAGAAAACAATAACAGAATCTAAACATACCAGAAGCTGCCCATCAGACCTATGCGGGATGTGGCAGGTTCCAGTCTTTCCAACAGTTCAGCAGGGTGAGGTGCCCCCAGGAAAAAGATCATGTCTGTTTACTGAATCAAAAAAATGTCAGGTTAAAAACTCAGCCTTTTTATGCCAGAAGTCATGTACCTGTTTGAACTAGTATACACAAACTATCGCAAAGGCGGTACTTTTTTGGAGCAGTTTATGGACTGGTCCCAGCAAGACGGACAGACAGACACAATTTTTAGTTCCTGGAGGACTTGTAATCCTCCCCAATGGAGCTGAATTCAATCCCAAATCCACAACGATACAGAAATAATACATAAATTGTAATACAACATGGTTCTCACAGATACTGCATGTGGCTGCAATATCTGTCACAGAAACTCCCTGAAGGACTGTTAGGGCCAGTTTCAGCACTTGCACAGACATCTGTGACAGGGTCATGCACTTTATTCTACATGGGACCATACAGCACACAGACTAGCGCTCAAGGAAGACAGAGAACTGCTCTTCACTCCCTCCAGGAAGGGGGATAGGCCTGTAACGGATCACTTCCTCCCTGCCCATCGCTCTCACTTGTATATTGGGATCAGCCTCACTTGAGGCAGGTCCAGAGGAGTTTGACTTGGACAATGAGAAAGCAGCACTCCCAGTCCCTGGGTGGAAGCGGAGATTGCCATCCATCCTTAATGTCCCCCTAGGAATACATTCTCATTTTAGACCGGGCTGAGTTTTGCATTTGCATTTTAGCTCTGGCCTTCTCACAGCATGAAAGGGTTTTATTGAAGCCTTTACTCGGAACATACTATCCAACATTTCAAACTTTCCATCTTCTATTGGCCTGGGTGGCCCAAGGGGTGAGTTAATGGACTACATGGCCTTTCATCTGCAGGCCACTGGCTCCACTCCAGCTCAGCGATAAGTGCAAGCCATTACCCGGGGATGGCTGTCGACTGGCCCATGCGAGTTGGGCTTGGTGGTCTCAGACTAGTTCCCCATGGATACATCACACAAGAACACCACCCTAGTTGTCACTAATTGGCCCCAGTTGGCAGTTGCGTTAGAGAGATGCCTGGGCCTGAACAGATGTGGAGAGACTGAACTACCAAATCACACCTAGAAACATTTGCTGCAAGTCAGGCAACTGGCTAGGATACAGATAGCGTATGCTGCTGCTACCCATGCTGTGCCTTTTTGTTCAGCCAGCGCCTCTCACCAACATTAAATTCACTTGCACCATAGGAAGAAGAGCCTTTTTCACAGACTAGTGCTAGAGCCCCAAAACCTGGAGCATGATATTTCCCTACAGGCCCTTCAGGCAGTGAAAGAGCTGATTTAGTGGTGGAGCCCATAACTGATGTATTCATACAAGCAACAGCAGGAATTTCCCTCACGAGCAGCTTGATTGTGAATTTCATGGGAACAGCAGAACATTTTTCTCTGGCATCTTAGGAGCAGCAAACCAGAATAACTGACCAAATGAAAGAGCAGCGTATGAATCTTGCACTCCTAATTCCTTCTACCCACAGTCTTACTGTGACACCGTCTGTGCTAAGCCTGGCACTTTGTACTTGCCAATTCCAGAAAGACTCCTGAAGCAGAGATTAATTGTTAAAAGCTATTACTGGAACTCTGCTTCCGTTGTCTCACCTCGCAATGAACCCGCCTTTCCTGCAGCTCGTAAGATCTTCCCGAAACAGCACTAGTGAGTAGAACTAATATATTCCTCCTTGAATCAGTAGAGCTTAAGCTGGTGCAATGACCTGGATTTTCACATGGCTTGCAAGCATGATCTGACTTGTGCTTTGGTTTTTCCCCCCTTTTTGATATGCAAGACGAAAGATGAGGCACGTGGATATTCTAAACCACAAGAACTGCTGGAGGCTCACGAGCAGTTGCGGGGTTAGGAATACACCCTCTCCTTTCCAAAGATAACAGCATTTTAAAATTAATACATGTTAGAAGTGGAAAAAATAATTTAACCATCTAATCCATCCCCCCAGGGGACCAGTGGAGGATTGTTCTCTATGGTATGTCGCCTGAAGGTTCCTTGGAGATCTTGGGTGAAATCCTGGCCCCACGAGAGCCAATGGAAGTTTTGCCATGGACTTCAATGGAGACAGGATTTCACCCTGTGACTTCTTACCTGTCTATAAGGCATCTACCACACCGCTGAGGCTATACAAATAATTACATCATAATGCAGTATATTCTCAAGCCTAAATGCCTTGAGTGACAGGCTTCGAACACCTCTATTAGGAAACTATTTTACTGCCTGATGAATGTAACTATTAGGAAATTCTTCCTAATAGCCTAAGCCATCATCTAAATGGCATTGAGGCAGATATTACGGACACATGCATCTCTTTGCGACTATTGTATCAACTTTATACACTTAATCTGTATCTTATAAATATTTGAGGCAGGCAGCTACACTGTCATTGTGAGGGATGTTGGTATACATGGAAGTGACATTGATGGTGGGGATGATATTCTGAGGGAAGCTATTAACGTTGAACAGTTTGTGGAGGAAGTCAATTGTGTCCTGGAAGAAGCTGCCCCTTTGTGTGGTGAGTGGCTTGAGGATGGTTTCTATGAGTCCCAATACTCCTTCAGTAAGAGTGCCATGGCCAGATATGATGGGTCTGCCTGGGTTCCCTTGTTTGTGTATCTTGGAAGGCATGTAGAAGGTCCTGGGGTGGGTTCATGGGGGATGAGTTTGTAGAGTTTCCCTTGGAGTTGTTTGGGGAAGGATTTGATAATATCCTTAAGCAAATTGTGGTGTGGGGTCTTCTTTGAGTTCTTTATGGTAGGGGGTGTTGGAGAATTATCAGTTGGCCTCGTTAACGTATTCATCACAGTTGAGGGCTACAATGACATACTTTTAGACTATGTCAGTTTGCATTCTACGTGTCTAGAGAATTCACTTGAGTTTTGAAGCTGTGATGGTCTAAAGCATGAAGATGTAATAGAAAGAAAGATCCCATGCTTACATGAACAGAAATAATAATTAAAAAAAAAGCATCCGATTTTCCCCAGCAGTGGTAATGTTAATTGCAACTGTATCTGCTATATGCTCTTAGGCCATAACCATGGGGTTTCACTCTACTTTGTAATATTAAATTACAATCTAATATACAAAGTAGCAATATTTGCCATGTCTGCAAACCATGAGAGACAAATAAATACTACAATGATAATAAATAATGAATCATCAATAAAAACTAATAAACCAGCTGATAAATCTTTCAGCAGAAAAACCAATGGCAATTACAAGATTTTATATTTTTGGAGGGGCTACAGAGTGTCTAATGTTTCAGTACTACTTTCAGCATGATGTAAAATCCAGCATAATAGGACTGGTCCCACGTTCAGTGAGAACATTTATTGGGGTTCTCCCCTTCCTATACTAGCTGTACAAACAAGCACCCAAAATAATCTAATTCCTAGTTTGGCCATTCCCAGGTGGTCTGTAATGTCCTAGTGAAAGTAGAGAAAGTGCCAAAGCTGAGCGTCTTCAAAAGGGTAATTTAGTCCAGTGGTTCTCAACCTTTTGGGGTTTAGGAACCATTTGTAACTGTTTTATGGCCTGTCACGACCCATTAAATAGTCTGGGGGTGGAGGCCATTGGGTGGTTTCAGTCAGATCCTACCCCCTGAAGGGTTGGGTCCTGCCTGGCACTCATCCAAGAGTGGCGGCTCCTGCAGCTCTTGTACTGTGGGGCTGGCTGGGCTTGGCTCCGGGCGTTTCAACCTCTGGGGTTGCAGTGCCCCTCAGGTTTAGCCCCATCCACCTGACTAGACCAAATTTGTGTGACCTGGCTCATGGGGTTGCCATGCCACTCACTCAGATTCGGCTTATCTGGACTCCTGTCGTCATGATGGCAGAGCTAAACCTGAGTGGTGCTGGGACCTCAGAGTTTGCAGTGCCTGGAGCAGGGAGGCGAGCCGAGCCAGTCCTGTGGGACAGGAGGCACAGGAACCATGCGACCCTTTGAAACATTTGAGCGACCCATTTTGGCTCCCAACCCATTGGCTGAGAACCCTGATTTATTTCTCTGCTCAAGCCTCATGCAGGTCTATGCCCTACTTAAATTCCACCTAACCCTACACTTGGAGGACTTAAATAGAGCATGGCCCTTTGCACAAGGTGAATTTCACCCCGAGACAGAAACATATTCTTAATCAGGCAAACACACTCAGTGAGTTGTAGATCTATAACACCTTCCCTCTAAAGATCTCAAAACACTTTACAAACATTAACTGATCCTCACAACAGCCCCGTGCAGTAGGAAAATAGCATGCTCATTTAAAAAACAGATTAAGACAAAAGGATAAGGCCAAAGTTGGTACACTGTAGATGCCTAAACAGAAGTACTCTGAATTGCAAATGTTAATGGAAGGTGTTTCAGCCCCTCTGAAAGTCAGGGCACTTTTATTTAGGTGTCTAAATATGGATTTCAGTTCCTCATCTGGGGCACCCAAATTTGGAAGTTTTGCCTTATGTAAGCTGCTCACAGCAGAAGAGTAGAACCATAATCCTAACTCCGAAATCCTAGCTCCTTGCTTTAACAAGGTCACAATTCCTTTTCTTGGTTTGCTTTAAATATTTTTTTAAAAAGTTAAAATGACATCACAGTTGTATTTTTTAAACACAGAGTCTCTGGCCATTTGCACAGGATTTATACCATTCTACAGCCTGCCCCTCTGGTTCAATATGTGATTTATTTTTATACATTAAATAAGGTAAAGTGGCTTGTATGGTGTAATGATTTAAATATTCTCCTTAAGCATAAAGGTTCCTCTGCATAATTAGGAATTTGAATAGGAATACATTGTGGGAGATCGCTGCCTGACAGTGAGGGGCACTTCAATACCCCAAGGGAACTGAACAGTTTGAAGTTGGTTGATCTGCTCATTACTCAGTTTTCTGTAGTCTACCAATGGGGAAAGGCATCTGACTGGGAGTTCAGTCTCCATCTAAGGCCTCACTCACAGCCAGGCTGAATATCAGGACAAGGGAGGGGCATACAGGGATGAAATTTCAGAAAAGGCTGTTTTCAGAAACAAGAACATTGGGCCCAATCTTCAAGAGGCTGAGTTCCCGCTGAGGACAACAGGAGTGGAGAGTGTTCAGCATCTGTTAGAAGGCTCTCAACGCCATGTAGGACTAAGTTATTGTTAGTCGTGATGAGTAAACCACAAAGAGTTGAGAATTTGAGTCTGGATCCTTCTCAGACAAATCCATATTGCATGTCTCCAAAACAAGTTGGAGACCTCATAAGAAAAAAGGCTCTCTCATGAGACACCTGGTATTTCTGGCTACTTATCCTGCTGGAACTCTGAATAGCACAGACCTATGATAAACTAGATGGACATGTGAGAGAGATACCCAAGCGTTTCAGAGCTTCAAAAAAAGGTTTGGTTCTAAAAATGGACTGTGGCTCCAATTAAGAGAAGGCTGGGGGGGACGGGAGGAGTTAGAATTGGTTTACTCAACTCTAGGGTTACTGACTTCAAGGACATTTGCCCAGATCCTGAAAGGTATTTAGGCACCTAGCTCAAGATGGGAATTAGGAACCTAAATACCTTTCAGGATCTGAGCCACTGTTACGAGTGCAATCAAGTGCCCGTGGCAACAGGAGCAGAATACATGGTGTGAAGACTTGAAAGGTATGTCTACGCTGCAATCAGACACCCCCGGCTGACCCGTGCCAGCTGATTCGGCCTCATGGGGCTCAGGCTAAGGGGCTGTTTAATTGCAGTGTAGATGTTCCAGTTCGGGATGCTGCCTGAGCTTTGGGACCCTCCCACCTCGCAGAGTCCTAGAGCCCGGGCTCCTTCTAAGCTCAAACATCTACACTGCAATTAAACAGTCCTTTAGCCCAACCTCCACAAGCCTGAGTCAGCCAGCAGGCCAGCTGTGGGTTTTTAATTGCAGTGGGAGACATATCTGAAGAGGGTAGGTAGTGGTGGCTAGACAGGAGCAAACATAGAGGCCCACAAAAAGTAAGTGAAGGACATAATGATATATTGCCAAAGCATTCACTATTGGAAGATCCAGCCAGCTAAAGGGTCAGTCACCCAGATCCTCTGGGGAGGAGGGCCATATAGTATCTAGACAGACAGAAAGCACTATGATTTTTAACATTTCTATTTATTCAAGCTACATCTGTCTAACTTAAATCTAAGATAGGCACCTACCAGTGTATTATCTAAAGTGCTGACTTAAACTACATCATGTGCTTACATCATATTCACTTCAGTGGATGCCAATAAAATCTGGGCATTTGCCACATGTAGCATTAAACAGAGCAAATCACATACTCTCAAGTCAGAATAATTTATGACTAAAAACAAAATAAATAAAACCTAGAACTAATAGAACTGTTTCGGGGAGACAGAGAGAGAGAGAGAGACAGACCTCCTGCTATAAAACAGCCTTCTAGACTCCCTCAGCAGACAGAAAGAATCATATGTGAAGGTAGAGTGCATAAGAAACAGAATCATAATACCTCCCATGCAATCATATAGCTGCATATGCATATGTAATAGCAGTTGACTTACAGAGCTATTTGCAATATTTCCCATTCTAGTTATAGGAAATATCACAATAAAAGGTAATAGCAACCCACAATATGGTGGTGTATCAATTTTTTAAAATATCACCCTCTATACCACACTGAGCTGGATGACACTGTTTCACGGCATTGAGAATACTGTCTGAGAGAAAAAAACTGACAGGCAGAGCAGGAACAAGAAAAGGGGTCATGGAGTGAGGCAAACTGAACTCGATTTCGTTCTACATGGACTTGGCCTTATATGTCAAAGCTACACCTCTACCCCAATATAACGCGACCCAATATAACACAAATTCAGATATAACGTGGTAAAGCAGTGCTCCGGGGGGGCGGGGCTGCGTACTCTGGTGGATCAAAGCAAGTTCGATATAACGCAGTTTCATCTATAATGCGGTAAGATTTTTTTGGCTCCCGAGGACACCATTATATCGGGGTAGAGGTGTATTTACAAAACCAGAGAGATACAATGACAGAGAATGTTTGTTATCGTGGCTTCTCTGGCATCAATCCCAAGCTGTAGGCACCTCATATCTAGGCTTGGTAAAATTCAAGTTTATAGATAGATAGATAGATAGATAGATAGATAGAGAGTTTCAAAGAATCTCATCAGTGGGTTGTATTTTTTTTTTAAATAAGTTTTAATTTTTATCTATTTAAATGTTCACAGTTGAGCAAAATTATGGATTTTAAGCATTTTTTAAATTATTTACGTTTTCATTCAATTTTATAGGGGTGGAGGAAATCAGACAAATGTATTTAATGCGTGGTCATTGAGATTCAAAAAGTTAAAGTCTTAAAACCATTAAGATACAAATTGTTAACATCACATCCAAAATATACAAAGTAAGTAGCCTTAAATCAAATCAACATTTTTCTTACTTTGCCTAGCTGTAAATTTCAGTTCTTATCAATGGAAATATGTTGCATCTGTTTGTGTGTGTATTGTGAAATCAATTTCAACTGACATTTACCAATAAAAAAAAATCTCATCCTTCCAAGCCCACTCATATCTTTTAAAAAATACCCAAACAATGATAAAAATTATAGTCTCCAGTAAAAGTAATTCAGACTTTCAGGTACCCACCTACAGTTCTGCAGTTATTAAACTGGAGCAGCGAACAGCGGAGGCTAACAGAGGGAGTTTGCCTGGGATCTGTCTGAGAGGAGATACGCTAAGTGCTGCATTGGGGGGCTGTATTGGTATCTGAGTGTCTGCTGTGGGGACAGTTTGTCAGTTTGACCATGTGCTTGATTGTTTGCTTGAAAAGTGTGAATTGGGAGTGCTTTGTTCCAGGTGGGCCTTGAGTGGGCCTGACTGTTATAAAAAGGCAATCAGCAGCAAACTAGCTGAGCCACGAACAGCGGAGGCTAACAGAGGGAGTTTGCCTGGGGAGAGCCCACTGAGGCTTTCATCTTGCGGGCTTCTGTGAGTTGCTGCAACAGCTGAGGAAGATCTTAGAAGGAAGAAATTATGGAAGGTGAGCGGTTGTAACCTGCACAGGTTGTGCCAGGTTTGTCTTTCTTCCACAGGACAGAAGCGACTTTGTTTGTACAAAATGCAAGCTAGTTTCCATATTGGAAGAGACGGTTCGAGGTCTGGAGAAACAAGTATCGACCCTGCATTGCATACGAGAAAATGAAGATTTCCTGGACAGACGTCAAGATACGCTTCTACGGGCACAATGTTCTGAAGAATCGGAGCAGGCTGCGCAGAGGGGACAGAGGGACGGTGAAGAAATTTGGCAGCATGTGACCTCCAGAAGAAGAAAGAGGAGCGTCTATGTACCAGCAATGGAGATACAGGTGAGCAACCGTTTTCATGTTCTCTCCACAGGTACTAATGCGGAGAGTGGACTAGATGACACATTTGAGGGAAGGAAGCAGAAGGAGACTTCACCGATTGGAAGGCATGAGATGCACTGTCCTAGGGATGGGGGTTCCACGACCACTGCTCCCAAGAGAAGGAGGCAGGTGGTGGTGGTGGTCAGGGACTCCCTCCTCAGGGGGACTGAGTCATCTATCTGCCGCCCCAACCGAGAAAACCAAGAGGTCTGCTGCTTGCCAGGAGCTAGGATTCACAATGTGATGGAGAGATTGCCGAGACTCATCAAGCCCTTGGATCGCTACCCCTTCCTGCTTCTCTACGTGGGCACCAATGATACTGCCAAGAATGACCTTGAGTGGATCACTGCAGACTACGTGGTTCTGGGAAGAAGGATAAAGGAGTTTGAGGCGCAAGTGGTGTTCTCGTGCATCCTCCCTGTGCAGGGAAAAGGCCTGGGTAGAGACCGTTGAATCGTGGAAGTCAACGAATGGCTATGCAGGTGGTATCGGAGAGAAGGCTTTGGATTCTTCGACCATGGGATGGTGTTCCAAAAAGGAGGAGTGCTAGGCAGAGATGGGCTCCACCTAACGGAGAGAGGGAAGAGCATCTTCGCAAGCAGGCTGGCTAACCTAACGAGGAGGGCTTTAAACTAGGTTCACCAGGGGAAGGAGACCAAAGCCCTGAGGGAAGTGGGGAAATGTGATACCGGGAGGAAGCGCGAGCAGGAGAGTGCAAGAGGGGAGGACTTCTGTCTCATACTGAGAAAATGGGACAATCAGCGAGTTATCTTAAGTGCCTATACACAAATGCAAGAAGCCTGGGAAACAAGCAGGGAGAACTGGAAGTCCTGGCACAGTCAAGGAACTATGATGTGACTGGAATAACAGAGACTTGGTGGGATAACTCTCAGGACTGGAGTACTGTCATGGATGGATATAAACTGTTCAGGAAGGACAGGCAGGGCAGAAAAGGTGGGGGAGTTGCATTGTATGTAAGAGAGGAGTATGACTGCTCAGAGCTCCAGTATGAAACTGCAGAAAAACCTGAGAGTCTCTGGATTAAGTTTAGAATTGTGAGCAACAAGGGTGATGTCATGGTTGGAGTCTGCTATAGACCACCAGACCAGGGGGATGAGGTGGACAAGGCTTTCTTCTGGCAACTAGCAGAAGTTACTAGATCGCAGGCCCTGGTTCTCATGGGAGACTTCAATCACCCTGATATCTGCTGGGAGAGCAATACAGCAGTGCACAGACAATCCAGGAAGTTTTTGGAAAGTGTAGGGGACAATTTCCTGGTGCAAGTGCTGGAGGAACCAACTAGGGGCAGAGCTCTTCTAGACCTGCTGCTCACAAACCAGTAAGAATTAGTAGGGGAAGCAAAAGTGGATGGGAACTTGGGAGGCAGTGACCATGAGATGGTCGAGTTCAGGATCCTGATACAAGGAAGAAAGGAGAGCAGCAGAATACGGACCCTGGACTTCAGAAAAGCAGACTTTGACTACCTCAGGGAACTGATGGGCAGGATCCCCTGGGAGAATAACATGAGGGAGAAAGGAGTTCAGGAGAGCTAGCTGTATTTTAAAGAATCCTTATTGAGGTTGCAGGAACAAACTATCCCGATGCGTAGAAAGAATAGTAAATATGGCAGGCGACCAGCTTGGCTAAACAGTGAAATCCTTGCTGATCTTAAGCACAAAAGGAAGCTTACAAGAAGTGGAAGATTGGACAAATGACCAGGGAGGAGTATAAAAATACTGCTCAGGCATGCAGGAGTGAAATCAGGAAGGCCAAATCACACTGGAGTTGCAGCTAGCAAGGGATGTTAAGAGTAACAAAAAGAGTTTTTTCAGGCATGTTAACAACAAGAAGAAAGTCAAGGAAAGTGTGGGTCCCTTACTGAATGATGGAGGCAACCTAGTGACAGAGGATGTGGAAAAAGCTAATGTACTCAATGCTTTTTTTGCCTCTGTCTTCACAAACAAGGTCAGCTCCCAAACTGCTGCACTGGGCAGCACAGTATGGAGAGGAGGTGACCAGCCCTATATGGAGAAAGAAGCAGTTCGGGACTATTTAGAAAAACTGGACGAGCACAAGTCCATGGGGCCGGATGCACTGCATCTGAGGGTGCTAAAGGAGTTGGCGGATGTGATTGCAGAGCCATTGGCCATTATCTTTGAAAACTCATGGCGATCGGGGGAGGTCCTGGACGATTGAAAAAAGGCAAATATAGTGCCCATCTTTAAAAAAAGGAATGAGGAGGATCCGGGGAACTACAGGCCAGTCAGCCTCACCTCAGTCCCTGGAAAAATCATGGAGCAGGTCCCCAAGGAATCAATTCTGAAGCACTTAGAGGAGAAGAAAGTGATCAGGAACAGTCGGCATGGATTCACCAAGGGCAAGTCATGCCTGACTAACCTAATTGCCTTTTATGAAGAGATAACTGGGTCTATGGATGAGGGGAAAGCAGTGGATGTGTTACTCCTTGACTTTAGCAAAGCTTTTGATATGGTCTCCCACAGTATTCTTGCCAGCAAGTTAAAGAAGTATGGGCTGGATGAATGGACTATAAGGTGGATAGAAAACTGGATAGATTGTCGGGCTCAATGGGTGGTAATCAATGGCTCCATGTCTAGTTGGCAGCCAGTTTCAAGCGGAGTGCCCCAAGGGTCAGTCCTGGGGCCGGTTTTGTTCAATAGCTTCATTAATGATCTGGAGGATGGCGTGGACTGCACTTTCAGAAAGTTTGCAGATGACACTAAACTTGGAGGAGTGGTAGATACGCTGGAGGGTAGGGATAGCATACAGAGGGACCTAGACACATTAGAGGATTGGGCCAAAAGAAATCTGATGAGATTCAACAGGGACAAGTGCAGAGTCCTGCACTTAGGACGGAAGAATCCCATTCACTGTTACAGACTAGGGACTGAATGGCTAGGAAGCAGTTCTGCAGAAAAGGACCTAGGGGTTACAGTGGACGAGAAGCTGGATATGAGTCAACAGTGTGCCCTTGTTGCCAAGAAGGCTAACAGCATTTTGGGCTGTATAAGAAGATCGAGGGACGTGATCATTCCCCTCTATTCGACATTGGTGAGGCCTCATCTAGAGTACTGTGTCCAGTTTTGGGCCCCACACTACAAGAAGGATGTGGAAAAATTGGAAAGAGTCCAGCGGAGGGCAACAAAAATGATTAGGGGGCTGGAGCACTTGACTTATGAGGAGAGGCTGAGGGAACTGGGATTGTTTAGTCTGCAGAAGAAAAGAATGAGGGGGGGATTTGATAGCTGCTTTCAACTACCTGAAAGGGGGTTCCAAAGAGGATGGATCTAGACTGTTCTCATTGGTAGCAGATGATAGAACAAGGAGTAATGGTCTCAAGTTGCAGTGGGGGAGGTTTAGGTTGGATATTAGGAAAAACTTTTTCACTAGGAGGGTGGTGAAGCACTGGAATGGGTTACCTAAGGAGGTGGTGGAATCTCCTTCCTTAGAGGTTTTTAAGGTCAGGCTTGACAAAGCCGTGGCTGGGATGATTTAGTTGGGAATTGGTCCTGCTTTGAACAGGGGGTTGGACTAGATGACCTCCTGAGGTCCCTTCCAACCCTGATATTCTATGAAACTGCCCACAAGATGATCAAAGATAAAGGCTCCCACTGTGCCTTCCTAAGGCCTATAAACCCACTGCCAATACAGTCACCTCTTTCCCATTTAAAAAAACAACAACAACAGATGAGTTTAGCAGCATTCCTGGACGGGTGAAGATAGCAAAATACTTGGGTAAGACAACATGAAATAAAACAGAGAAACTGCTCTGGACAAATCCCTAGGATTGAAAGAGAGCAAGAATAAATACGGTAAATAAATAAATAAATAAATAAATAAAACACCCACACCATAGACAGTTATAATGGAGTCCAAACCTAATCATATATTCCTACAGGACCCAAATGTAATCTAGATTGTAATCCCTTAGGAAAGGGCCAGGACAATGATGCTACTGTGTGTAGCTAAGGAGTGACCCAAGGGGAGGGCAGGTGGAGTTAACGCCTCTGATCTCACTCAGGATTTTTGACAGAGTGGAAGCTTTAGTTTGCATCTGGAACACCATAAGAGCTCTGTCAGTTGAGAGAATACACTGGATCCATGCCCTTTCCAATCACTGCCCATCCCTCCTTTCCCCAACTGTGTGGCCCCTCTACAAATCCTCACTGGTGGGCTTCCCATCTCAAGACCCTACACATGGCCTTACAGCACTAGCACCCAGCATAAACCAGGGCTAGTTCTAGCCCATCTTGGCTCAGCAGTGCCTGAGAAGGCATAGTACTCTGCCCAGATACTAGACAGCCATTCAAACTATAAAAATACCATGGATTAAGCAATAGACATAGGACACTCTGAAGGGCATAAGCACCAAGGAGAAGGCAGGGGAAGAGGAATCATTTTAGTTGGTCCCAATAGACATAACCAGGAGCAATTTGAAGGAATATGGAAAAGGGTCAATATCAGAAAACAATTCTTAATAGTCTTTGCAGCCATCTTCCTGGGAAAAGAGTAGAAACCCCATCATTTGACTCCTTAAAAGCTATACTGGACAAAGCACTGTAGAATACATGCTGTAGGGAACAATTCTGCTCGATGACCTAATAGAACTTAATTCTGATTTCTCTGGAGATAGTATGGAAAAGATCTGTGGGATGAAAGTTACTGCGTCAGCTCATCCCCTGTAACATCAGTGACCTTCACCTGGAACTATAGGGACTGACTTATTTTTCCAGGTGGGCACTCCACCCCAAGGCCACATCTCCATTCTGCCCTTCCCCCCAGGCCCCGCCCTCACTCCACCCCTTCCCCCGAGGTCCCGCCTTTGCTCTGCCTCTTCCCACCTCTGCTGTGCCCCCTCCTCCAGCCCCCACACCCGCCCTTCGCTCGCTTCTCTCAGCTTCCTCCCCCAAGACCTCCACGCCTGCCTGCAGCTGGCTCCTCTCTGCCCTCCCCTGAGTGCATCCCGCCAGCTGCCAAACAGCTGACTAGTAGCCCCCCATATTTTCCCCCCCAAAGGTACTTCAGCCCCAAAGCACCCACGGAGTCAGTGCCTGGAACAGTAGATTTTGTCAGTTTTAGCTGGAAAACTGGATTTTTAATTTTTTTTTAAATGGGGAGCTCCAATTCCTAATTGAAAATGAATAGGGAAGGAGGAACAATTTGGAGGAATCCTTCCAAAAACAGCCTGACAAAAACGAGTTCTCTTTTGTCTGGTAAACGTCCAGCTTCACAACATCCTTGGAACTGTACATTTCCCCCAAGCAAATCTTTAAAATAAATGAGAAATTGGCGAAAGCTTAGATGTTGAGGGAGTGAGGAATCCAAAGAACAGCTGGAGAGTGCTGATTGATGTCACATTATATGCTGCCACTTCATATGGCAGTGCAATGAAGCAGTGACTGCCTTAATGAAAAAAAAGCTCTGAACAATACCCAGCCTTGAACATCACAGTCCCATATACAGAGACGCTTATTTCATTTTCACCGGTAGCTTTTGTGCACATCCTCTGACCTATAACGTCCATAGTCAGGTGTACCTATCACTTCGGCACTGGGGGTTAGCAGAATCAGGGTGGGATCGTTGCTCACGCCCTAATTTCCATCTGCATCTTTGAGGGATCATATTCATGTCATTAGAATATAAATGTGGCATGATTAAAACATGACATTCCCTAGGAACTCCCATTAGCTAGCATCCTAGGAGCAGGATTGTCTTGTGATTAAGGCTCTAAAATGGGACTCTGGAGAGATGAGTTCAGTTCCCAATTTGTCCATAAACTCCCCTGGACAACTTATTCTGTGGCACAGTTCCCAGCCTGCAAAATGAAGATGATGCTGTCTCCACGTCTCGCAGGGGTGTTTTGAGGATAAATTCTTTACCAATAGAGAGGAATGTTTTTTCAGATAGACAGATTAGACAGACATGCTTACAGAGACAATGGATTGGCCCTGAAACAATATGTTGTCTGCTGCTATATGGTGGGAGGGCAGAAAGCAAAAAAAAAAATCAACAGCCCACATTTCCGTGTGAAAGGTGTGTGATGCTTATGACTCTATAGCTCATTAGAATTTTATCATTAGAAAAGTTTCCCCATCTCCTCAGACATTTTCTGCTTGTATCCAAAATCAGAGAGTGCAGGAATGACATTTCTTCAGAATTATCAGAGCTGATAAAGGAGATTGAACCAAAAAGCAATGAGGGAAACTGTATATAGCCCCGTGAGAAAAGAGAAAGATGGCAGGGATAGTATCATGGTACAGAACAACCTGCCACCAAAACAGGGACAGACAACAACAAATGGATATCTTCCACTGTTGTTTGCAGTGTTGTCGCAATGTGGGTCCCAGGATTCAGGAGACAAGGTAGGTGAGGTAATATCTTTTACCTTCTCTCAGAAGTTGGTCCAATAAGAGATATTACCTCATCCACCTTGTCTCTAATGATAAATGGACAGAAGTTATGTAGACACAGGCACACTAAGGGTACCTCTATACTTACCTCCTGGTCCGGCGGTAAGCAATCTATCTTCTGGGATTGATTTATCGTGTCTTGTCTAGACGCGATAAATCGATCCCGGAAGTGCTCACCGTCGACACCGGTACTCCTGCTCCGCGAGAGGAGTACGCGGAGTCGACGGGGGAGCCTGCCTGCCGCGTGTGGACCCGCGGTAAGTTCGAACTAAGATACTTCGACTTCAGCTACGTTATTCACGTAGCTGAAGTTGCGTATCTTAGTTCGAAGTGGGGGGTTAGTGTGGACCAGCCCTAAGTTCTGTGTTAGGCTTGGTAAAATTAGATTTTTATTCTTTTCTTCATAATTTCAGATCAAATCAATTTTTATTGTAGGCATTTTTCTTTAATTTCCTCAATTATGCAAAATTATGGGGCTGTCAAGCGATTAAAAAGTTAATCACTCTGTTATTTAAATAAATGGTATTCTTTTATTGTTTATTTTTGGATGTTTTCTACATTTTCAAATATACTGATTTCAATTACAACACAATACAAAGTGTACAGTGCTCACTTGATATTTATTTTTTATTACAAATATTTGCACTATAAAAAACAAAAGAAATAGTTTTTTTCAATTCACCTAATACAAGTACTGTAGTGCAATCTCTTTATCATTAAAGTTGAACTTACAGACGTAGAATTATGTACAAAAAACTGCATTCAAAAATAAAACAATGTAAAACTTTAGAGCCTACAAGTTCACTCAGTCCTACTTCAGCCAATTGCTCAGACAAACAAGTTTGCTTACATTTGCAGGAGATAATGCTGCCCGCTTCTTGTTTACAATGTCACCTGAAAGTGAGAATGCATGGTACTGTTGTAGCCGGCATCACAAGATATTAATGTGCCAGACAGGGGCGGCTCCAGGCACCAGCGCAACAAGTGTGTGCCTGGGGCGGCAAGCTGGGGGGGGCGGCCTGCCAGTCGCCGTGAGGGTGGCAGTCAGGCTGCCTTCGGCGACGTGCCTGTGGGCGGTCCACTGGTAACACAGATTCGGCGGCGGGTACACCGAAGGCGCGGGACCAGCGGACCTCCCGCAGGCATGCCGCCAAATCCACGTTACCAGTGGACCGCCCAAAGGCTGCCTCACTGCCGTGCTTGGGGTGGCAAAATACACAGAGCCGCCCCTGGTGCCAGATGTGCAAAAGATTCATATGTCCCTTCATGCTTCAACCACCATTCCAGAAGACATGCGTCCATGTTGATGACAGGTTCTGCTCGATAACGATCCAAAGCAGAGCAGACCAACATGTTCATTTTCATCATCTGAGTCAGATGCCACTAGCAGAAGGTTGATTTTCTTTTTTAGTGGTTTGGGTTCTGTAGTTTCCGCATCTGACTGTTGCTCTTTTAAGACTTCTGAAAGCATGCTCCATACCTCATCCCTCTCAGATTTCAGACGGCACTTCAGATTCTTAAATCTTGGGTTGAGTGTTATAGCTATCTTTAGAAATCTCACGTTGGTACCGTCTTTGCTTTTTGTCAAATCTGCAGTGAAAGTGTTCTTAAAATAAACATGTGCTGGGTCATCATCCAAGACTGCTGTAACATGAAATATGTGGCAGAATGTGGGTAAAACAGAACAGGAGACATACAATTCTCCCCCCCAGGAGTTCAGTCACAAATTTAATTAATGCTAGGGTTACCATACGTCCGGATTTTCCCGGACATGTCCGGCTTTTTGGGCCTCAAATCCCCGTCCGGGAGGAAATCCCAAAAAGCCAGACATGTCCGGGAAAATAGGGAGGGAGGGGCCGGCAGTGCTCGGCCGGGACCGGGCCGGGACCGGGGCCAGCGGTGCTCGGCCTGGGGTGCTCAGCCGGGACCAGGACCAGCAGTGCTCGGCCTGGGCCGGCGGTGCTCGGCCGGGGCCGGCGCCCCAGGGACCAAGCCGAGCCGGGCGGGAGATGCCGGGGCCAGAGCCTGTTGGCCTGGGCCAGCCGGCCGCCGGAGGGAGCCGCTCGGCCGGGGGGGGGGGGGGGGCGGACTGGGCCACGCCGCACCCTGCCCCAGCCCCAGCCTACCTGCTGCCTCCCTGTTTCATTTGATTCGCGGGAAGCAGGGGAGGGGGACGAGAAGGGGGCGGAGCGTTCAGGGGAGGGGACAGAGTTGGGGCGTGGACTTTGGGGAAGGGGCGGAGTTGGGGTGGGGCCGGGGCCCCGTGGAGTGTCCTCCTTTTTTAAAGCTAAAATATGGTAACCCTATTAACACATTACTTTTTTTAATGAGCATCATCAGCATGGAAGCATGGCCTTTGGAATGGTGGCCGAAGCATGAAGGGGCATACAAATGTTTAGCATATCTGGCACATAAATACCTTGCAATGCTGGCTACAAACGTGCCATGCAAATGCCTGTTCTCACTTTCAGGGGATGTTAATAGGAAGCAGACAGCAGTATCAGCGATTTGCTGAACAATAAGTAGGACTGAATGGACTTGTAAGCTCTAAAGTTTTACGTTGTTTTGTTTTTGAGTGCAGTTATGTAACAAAAAAAAATTCTACATTTGTAAGTTACAATTTCTTTATCATGAAAGTGTATGAGGTGAATTGAAAAATACTGTTTCTTTTGTTTATCGTTTTATAGTGCAAATATTTGTAATAAAAAAGAATAATATAAAGTGAGCAGAGTACACTTTGTATTCTGTGTTATAATAGAAATCAATATATTTGAAAATGCAGAAAAACATCCAAAAATATTTAATAAATTTCAATTGGTATTCTATTGTTTAACAGTGCGATTAATTTTTTAGTTAATTGCATGAGTTTACTGCAATTACTCGACAGCCTTAGTTTTAAGCTTCTTTTATTTTTATCAATTAGAATTTTCACAACTGCAGGAAATTAAGGGGCAGGTGTCAGACAATTACTTAATGACAGTAGATCAGGGGTCGGCAACATTTGTCACGCGGCTCGCCAGGGTAAGCACAATGGCGGGCCGGGCCAGTTTATTTACCTGCTGACGTGGCAGGTTCAGCCGATCGCAGCCCCCACTCGGCACGGTTCACTGTCCCAGGCAACGGGGGCGGCGAGAAGCAGCGTGGGCGAGGGATGTGCTGGCCGTGGCTTCCCGCCACCCCCATTGGCCCAGGACGGTGAACCGTGGCCAGTGCGGGCCGCGATCGGCCGAACCTGCCGCATCAGCAGGTAAATAAACTGGCCTGCCCGCCAGGGTGCTTACCCTGGCGAGCCGTGTGCCAAACGTTGCCAACCCCTGCAGTAGATATTAAGATTCAAAAAGTTAAAGTGTTATTTGTAACATGCCTAAATCACATAATTTTGCGCATAATGTCTTCAGTTCCCACAGCTAGGAGATTTGAGCTAATAAATAAATAAAGTATCTCAGGCTTTTTATTACATGTACTGGAATTAGTAATTATTTTCTAGAACCAGCAGATTATTTCAGATTTCAAAAGCTCTCCATGGGCGGCAGGTGGAGCCCCCCTTCGGGGAGGCTAGCCCCGGCTCCATCCCTTCTGCCACACACCCCTTGGCCGGAGGAGCCCCGAGACCCACCTCGGCCAGAGTTTATTGGGGGGAAGTTTTTGATTTATTATGCCCCATGCAGATTCTGGGGCGGCTGAGGAGATGGTAGCACATACCCGCAATGAGGGGTCCGATGGCCACAGCAGTGCCAGCGGAGCCTCCCCTGGTCTATTATACCCACCGCCCATGCAACTCTCCAAATTTAAGCTTATATCCTTTTTGTAGTAAAAAATGTTGAGCTGCCGAAGTTGGTCTTTGAGATACTTGCATGTGATACTGGTCTTGAACTTTTCTGAACAAACTGAATGATAGGCACTGAAGTTACTGGCACTGCAAGTGCATGTAATACCACACTGGATGTGACAGGCAATGACTGGGTTTCAACTTCTCCAGTTAGGCTGTCATCACAAGGCACTTCATACTTTATGTACAAATCAAAATTGTGCTTGAACTCTTCTGCCTTGCAAGGGAAAATATGCAGAATATTTTCACAGTCGCTAAAATTGTGAGAAATCTGAGGTGTGACAAATAGATCAAACACTTGACAGTTGGCAAAAAGAGATCCAGCTCCATAGAGTCTGTCTGGTACATTCCAGGTTATGGCTGCCTTCAGTTTGCTTTGAAATTCTGATGAGAAAGCATGCATTGCAGATGAAAGGAATTGCCTTTTGGAGTCCACTGACCTGAGTTCCACTTCTTTTAGGCATTAATGTACATCAGCAGGAACTTATAAGTCATAGGTAAGCAGCGTATCAAGGCAATGTATGAAGGGTGTATTTGTTTCCATTTGCAAATGAACACTGTAGATTTCCCCCAAAAATACACAAAGAAAAGGTAACTTGCAGTGCAATTCTTGCTGATTTCCATCATCCTCGACCACCTGATATAGTTTCACTGCCTTCTTTGAGATGAATGCTACCTCTTCTTTAATAAGAAAGTCCATCACACTGTCCCAATAAACATGAATGAATTTTGTTGCCTTAAGCCAGGAAACGTAACACGACAGCACAACATGAGAGAGCACACGCTCACAATTTTGCTCACGCAGATAACTTTAAAAGAGCCTTTGCCTGTTGGCATGTTTAAATATCGCTAGAAAATGTACAGCAAATTTGTTCATGTTGTAGAATGCATCAGGATTGATTGAATGATCAATGGCTATACATAAAAGATAAGCAATGCATGGAATGTGCAGCGGATGTGGATACATTTCTTTCAAGTCCTTTACTAAGCGTGGCATGTTTATTGTGGAGTCACTGTTGACTGACATACAGTATTCCCACTTTTGGCTGTATTCTCACAACACAACTTGAAACCAAATTGACATGACCCCTGCAATAGAATAGTATTCATTGATTTATTTTTGTCACTGTAGAACACTGCAAGGATGTTAATTGCTGGCGGTCCGGAAAACTCTGGGGTTCAATTACTAAAGAGAATTTCCGATCATTCAAAAGATCCTTTATTGTAGCTTGGTGGTGAGCAAAAACTTCAGGCGGGAATTTTTCTTCCAGCTAATGATGTTCTGGGAAGTGCACATTGTTGGTGCATACTTGTGAAGCAGAGCTAATAAAAATCTCCAACCCCATGGACAGTATTCATTGGAATTGGCTCAAAACACAACACGTGTACCAGATTGTGTGGAAAATCTGCAGCTTCTTCCTTTCTCATTCTTCCTAAACAGGCTTCTATCAAAGCCCGGGTTACCTTTGCTTGACTTTCTTTGCTTGTCAAATGAGATTTACTGTTCAGATGATCAGCAATACTATGTACCTTTCCAGAGATTTCTGTTTTACCAACTTTGCAGCACAAAATGTCCTTGTCTCCCTTTCCAGACTTATTCACTGTTTTAAATTGGAGGTCAGGCTATTCACTGCAATATTCCTCTAGGGCAGGGGTCAGCAACCTTTCAGAAGTGGTGTGCCGAGTCTTCGTTTATTCACTCTAATTTAAGGTTTCGCGTGCCAGTAATACATTTTAACGTTTTTAGAAGGTCTCTTTCTATAAGTCTATAATAGACAACTAAACGATTGTTGTATGTAAAGTAAATAAGGTTTTTAAAATGTTTAAGAAGCTTCATTTAAAATTAAATTAAAATGCCGAGTCCCCCGGACAGGTGGCCAGGACCCGGGCAGTGAGAGTGCCACTGAAAATCAGCTCATGTGCCACCTTTGGCACACGTGCCATAGGTTGCCTACCCCTGCTCTAGGGTTTTCCTTTTGAGACCCATTACTAACATAAAACAACAAACTTGGCCTCTCCTACTGTACTAGTGCAATTGAGGCCACACCACAAATGTAACCGCATCCATACTCTTTCTGAACTTCAATCCTAGAGCACTGTTGCGTTCATCAATCGGATCTGCAGCTCCAATACTGTTTGGCAGCCACCGCTGCCCTTTGTTACATGATTGCCACTGTTCCAGTCCCGCTAAATGCTCCTATCCTGGCAAGGAAGGTGCCTGCTGGGACCACAACAAAGAGGATGAGTCCCTGGCTGTGGGGGAGGCCACTCCACTGCTGAACAGCTCTGGCCCCGGAGCAGCAGATACTCCTGTACTCCTGGCTGATGAATGAGTGAGCGGGGACATGGCAGCTGGGCTGCAGGGCGCTCCTTTCACAGCTGAGGGGCCAGGATACCAAATTCCTGCAGGCACTAGGTAAGGGGGAGGCTGTGCTTACCTACTACTATCCATCGATTGATTGATTGATTGATTTTGGTCGATTGCTGCGTGTCAGGTGAAATTGACGCTTACCAACAACTAACGATTTAGAATCCTTCCAAGCCTAATGAGAAAGAGAAGGTTAAGGGGTGATTTGATTACAGTCTATAAGTATCTACACGAGGAACAAATATCTAATAATGGGCTCTTCAATCAAACAGAGGAAAGTAGAACACAATCCAATGACTGGAAGTTGAAGCTAGACAAATTCAGATTAAAAATTTGTACCTTGTTTCCAACGGTGAGAGTAATTAACCATTGGAACAATCAGGAGCGGTGCCAGGCTTTTTGCTGCCCTAGGCGGCAGCGCTCCTCCTCTGAGCCTTCGGCGGGGGGCCTTCTGCTCCGCGTCTTCACAGAGCAAGTGAAGGACCTGCCGCCGAATTGCCGCCGAAGACCTGGAGCGGAAGGACCCCCTGCTGGTGAATTTCCGCCGAGGACGGCAAAATGCCCCCCCCAATCCTGCCGCCCTAGGCAGCCGCCTAGGGCGCCTAGTGGAAGCACCGGCCCTGGGAACAATTTACCAAGGGTTGTGGTGGATTCTTCATCACTGGCAATGGTTTAATCAAGATTGGATGTGTTTCTAAAAGATCTGCGCTAGGAAATATTTTGGGGAAGTTCTATGGCCTGTGTTATATAGGAGATCAGACATGCTCACAATGGGACCTTCTGGTTTCGGACTCTATATTATTGCAGTGAATCGTGTCTGTAGGTGTTTAGGTGCAGAGGGACATAGGTTCGTAAAGAAAACTTTCCAAAACCTGAAACCAGACAAAATTCACCTGCTTTATTACAAACACAACAGGCAGGCCATGCTCGCCAGGCTCTCTCTAACTTGTCAACAATCCTCATAAGAGCAGCCATACGGGTCAGACCAAAACCCAGTATCCAGTCTTCCAACAGTGGCCAATGCCAGGTGCCCCAGAGAGAATGAACAGAACAGGTAATCAACAAGTGATCCTTCCCCTGTCACCCATTCCCAGCTTCTGGCAAACAGAGGCTAGGGACACCATCCCTGCCCATCCTGGCTAATAGCCATTGATGGACCTATCCTCCATGAATTTAGCTAGTTCTTTTTTAAACCCTGTTATAGTCTTGGCCTTCACAACATCCTCTGGCAACATCCTGCTCTGCTCCCCCCAAACGCCCTTGCTCCCACTCTCCCATGTTGCCTGATCTATTGATTAGGTATCGATTACATTAACCATTTAAAATATTTAAAATTCCAAATTAACACTCCAAAATGTGGTAGGTTTTTGTCCCAAGATTGGGCCCAGTATTATCAGAATTACAGTTCAGATGGGAGTCCCAATGTACACAGCAATGACCACAACACTCACGCTCAGGAAGAAACATTTGAAGTTGCAGAATTTGTATTATTACTACGATTAGTCCTATAAATAAACAATCCAAACAAGTAAGGCGAAGTAATACAATCCTGTAGTTATGTCCAGCCCTATTACATGTGTATGCTCACGCTATCCTTGGGGAGGACTAGAAGGGTTGAGACAGATCCTTTACAGACCATCATGCAAATTCATGAGTGGCTCCTCCCTTCTTCACCATATTTTAACTTCCTCACCCTCATAATATTGGAGTGCCCTTATCCTTTAGATTAGTATATTAATTAGTTTAAACTCATTAGCATATACATAGAAGTTAGTTACCATAGCCACCTGCGGTTAGGCATCTGCTGATATTTACCCGCAAAATACCCTAAAACTGGTACAAACTACCTTCTTGCACCTGTCAGTGGTTTTATGCTTAGTTTCAGCATTTTCTAATATTGCAAAACAAGCAAAACAAAGTCTTATGTCATCTTGTGACTTAAGGTCACTGCTAGTTTACTTATGCTAACGCTATAGAGCGACTTACTTCTACTAAGGCTGCGGGGGCTTACTCTTATGCTAAACACTTAAGCTAGTTCTTATATGCCTGGACCTACAGGTATCTTGTGTTTCTGCATTCTTATTCTTTTCTTTTCCCTTATAACCAACATGTGGGTTATGGGGGTTACACCCAGCCTGCTGCATGCCCCCCCCCCATGGTGGGCCACAATGCCTACCAGGGTGTGCCTGCTGACTCTGCTCGCTGGCTCCAGCTGCTTCCTCCACTCTGCTCTCACTGCCCAGATCGTGCTGCCTGATACCACCAGCCCAGTATCTGGGGCTCAGGTGGGGCAGGGTGTGAAGTGGGAGGGGTGGGGCCATAACAGGTTCTGTGAGGGGGTGGCCTCACTCTCCAATCCCTCCCCCCCAGGGCCTTCCCTCCGCACCAGGCCAGTAACAGGCACTGCAGAGGGGTGGGCTTGCTCTCCAACCCCTTCCCCCTGGGACCTCCACTTGCATGCTGGCTGCTGACATTGCATCCACCCGGGCAAGGGCACTGTCTCCACCATCTCCTACTCATCGGAAAGCAGGTAAGATGTGAGACTGCGCTACTTCACATCAGGTCCTCACACCCCCCTGATAACCTCATCGCCACCCCTGGTGGTGGGGGGGGGGTGCCCTCCAGTTTGAAAAACTACGTTCTAGGAGCTCTAATCCCAACCCTGCCAATGACTTACCATGTAGCCTCGAACAAGCTTCTTTATCTCCCCAAAGCCACAGCTTGCCTGCCTCATAAATGAGGTTTGTCATACTGACCGGTCATAGGGTCTTGTCATCTAACGGATATTCATACATTGCTTTGAAAACGTGAAGTGCTGCTAATAGTTAATAAGCAGACAGGATCTTTCATGAAGGGCAGCAGCAGAAATCAGCTGCATGTTGTAAGTCACTGATGAGGATTTATTTAAGAGGATCCGATCATTAGTTTTACACATCCAGAGACACAGCAAAGCAGAGGAGATGTAAAAGACTAAGCCTAGTATTATCAAACAACACTACGGTTAGGTCACTTATCTGACTGTCAGGCACCTGTAACTCCCTGTAAAATACAAATCACACAATTTATTTCAAGATCTAATTTTAAGCACCCAACTTGGCCAAAATTATGCCACAGGTATAATCATGTTTTGCTCCAGAGCTCAGAATCACCACTGGAATTTATTAGCAATAGATAAATCATATTAGGTCATCTAGTATCAGGAGGTAGCCGTGTTAGTCTGTATCTACAAAAACAACAAAGAGTCTGGTGGCACCTTAAAGACTAACAGATTTATTTGGGCATAAGCTTTCGTGAGTAAAAACCATCCGAAGAAGTGAGGTTTTTACTCACGAAAGCTTATGCCCAAATAAATCTGTTAGTCTTTAAGGTGCCACCAGACTCTTTGTTGTTTTTATTAGGTCATCTAGTCCATCCCATCGGTGCAAGGTTGTTCCCAGGAGTACAGAAAATACTTGACACCCAACAGCTGTCAGGTGCAGAAGGCTAACAGTATGTTTCCTTCACTGGGGTAATTAAGAGCCATATTAGTAACTGTGTACAGCTACGAGCTGGTGGATCACTTACACCACATCATAGTTCAGCATCCGTTACTCTAAAATGTGCCTTTCCCACACAGCCAGAGAAGTATTAAAGCTCCTGCAAATGAAACGTCTGAGGTGACGCTACACTCACAAAGTCACCGTTCATTCATGCAAGTGCCATTTAGACATTTGCCAGTGAAGCAAACAGGAGTATTCATGCTCTTTAGTGTACGCGAGGAAACACATAAGGCCTGATTCTCTACACACTTACAGCAGTGTAAGTCAGGAGTAACTCCACTGAATTCAGTGGCGTTAACTGAGGCACGGAAGAGAGGAATCAAGCTCATAAGGTGATGACAGCCCACAGAAGTATTGGAAGCAGAGTATAAGAAATGTTATAATAGAGCGATGTGGTGCCAATAGACTCATCATCATCCCCCGCCAAGCCTTTTAAACACCATCCTCAATTCAATGCCTCCCACAAGATAACATGCTTAAAGACACCAGTTATCACCTTCCTTAATCACCACAGGACATTGTACAGGTGCCGCATTTACCTGTCTGCCTTCCATTAGCAGCAGCATTTGTAACTAGAGCAGGGACAGGAGAAATATATTTAGGATTTCCATGGAAGATACAGAGCTCGTGAAAATGATGGTGCCCTTCTCCCCTAACATGCCAGGGCATGCCCCCATCACACACTCCCCCCATCCAGCCCCTTCCAGCGTCTCCTGCACTGCACCCCACAGGCTCAGGAGTGGGCAGCGAGTCCTTTCTGCCGGGGAAAGGGAGACCACTGTCCACCTCTCCATGGGGACCACTGTCCACCTCTCCATGGGGACCACTGTCCACACCGCCAGACCTAGTACAGGACAGCATATCTCCAGTGCAGCACAGGGGATAAATACAGCAGCCCCGTAACCCCACCGTTGCACTGGGGCAGGGAAGGGACTACAGCGCTGTATCGTAGAGACCCCGGGGGAACTCATGTCATCATCCTTGCTTAACTCTCTCCCCATCTCCACTCCTATCCTGGGGGCATGAAAGCCCGCCCGGTTCCACCCCCGCTTCCCACCCCGCAGTGAACCCGAAGAGGGCAAGAAGCAAAGGGCTCCAGGAGCAGGCGAGCGAGACTCAGGTGCTGGGGAACAGCGCGAGCTCCTGCGCATTCCCCCCGCGGCTGGAGGGGCTGCCTGGGTTCGCTTCTTTCATTCCCGGGGCGGGTGGGGGGCAGCCCCTCAGCCCGAGCCCGCCCGCGCCTTCCCTACCTGGGGAAGAGCATCCCTGGCACAGGCACTTACCCCTGGGGAGAGACGCCCTGCCCGGCTGCCCGCAGCGAGCCCAGCAGCGAGCGCGAGCGCCTCCTCGGACGGGGCTCGCCCCGCTCCTGCCCCTCAGTCCGCAGCGCGAGCCCGAGCCGCCCGGCACATCTGCCCCGGGAGAACGCCTCCCGGGGCCCCGCCCACCGCCTGACGTCACGGGGCGGCCACCTGCGCTCGCGCTGCCCCGCTGCAGCTTCCCCCCGCCCTCCCCAGCGAGCCGCGCCGAGCGCTGCAGGGCGCCCCGCAAACGCAGCCCTGGTTGCGCGGCTCTTTCTTCCCAGGGCCGAGCCCTGCTCCAGGGCAGCCACCAGGGCCCCCTCTCCTGCGCACCGCCTTCGGATCGGCTGGGCCGGATTCCGCTCTCATTTACACCAGCTCCTGGGACTTCCCTCGCCCCAGGGGCATGGTCCCCAGCCAGCCCACCCACCCGGGGAAACCGCGCATCCGGCGGCTGCAGGGAAGAAGAAAAGCCCGAAAATTCACAGCCCCAGTAACAAACAACTCAACCAGATTGGGTGTTGATTCCACCGGCGAGAATGGCCAAAGGGACCTGGTGACAGGGGCTGGTTTTGCTCTCCACGGAGCCTTCCAGTCAAGGGCCTTGAGCCACTTGGCCATGAGTGGACACAGGGAGGTAGCCCTAGCCCCATGTTGGAGGTGGAAGGTGCTCTGATGCTATTAGTATATAGATCCCACTAGCCAGCTGGAGAGATCTTGTTAGATTAGGAGGAAACGAAGCAGAGAGAGAGTAGGTGATTTGCCAGAGTCTCCCAGGAAGTCTCTGGCATAGTTAGGAAGGTCCAAGCTGTCCTGACTCCCAGTCCTGTCCTTTAACCACAAGAACCGCCTCCCTTTTGGGGTGGGACTGGGGAAGTCACAACCATTGTGAGACTAGGAATAAAGTCAGGAGAGGTAGTGATAGTGGGGATGTGCTGAACAGAAGGAATATTGGAACTGGATCCTGCAGTGCCTACACCAGGGAGCTTGCTTGGGTTGCTTCTCCGAGAGAGAAGAACGAAGCTAGCAGAGGGCAACTGCTTTGTCTTACCCCACCCCCACATCATCTGCCAGTGAGTCGGCATCACCTCATGATCCCTGGACTCAAAGGTGCCTGATAGATCTAATAAATTAAGCCTGGGTCTTTTTCCATTACCAGAAGAGGATCCTCGACCAGTGCAGCAATGGCTGTCTCTCTTACATAACCAGGTTAGAATCCAGATCGACAGGTGAGGGAGATGTGTGGCACTATGAGAACATGACAGTTTTCTTGCCACAACCCTTCCTATGATCTGAACCAGCACTGTGGCCGCCTTGTCCCCTTGCCCTTCCCCTCGAAGCTAATCCATGCCTGTGCTTCATTGCTATATTGTAGTTGGCCTATGAGCAAAGCAGAGAAACATCCTTATACACGGCCATTGTTCCACCACCCATTTGCCCGTTCATCACGAAGGGCTGGCCAGGGTCAGACTCAATAAAAGGAGAAGGGAAAAGTACATTACCAGGGGCTGAGACAGCTACAGCCAGGGAACAGAGAGAGATCTTACGGACTGGGATGGGGGAATTACTGGTGCTTCCCTTAAAGCCCCAGCTCCTCTTCAGAACTGCAGCACAATTTCAGCCATGGAGTATAAACTGGCTGCAGTTTATTAGTTTGTAGTTACTACGGCTCAAATCCTGCAAACACTTCACATGAAACTCTCCATTCACCTCAATGGGAAGTCCATGCACGGAGAACCACGGGATCAGCCTCAGGCCAGGGAGATATTTCCTGAGATCCTCTTAATGTGGTTCAGTTTGTTTTATTTTTAATTTTTAAGAAGTATGGATTATAGTCATGTAATTTTTAATCTGCAGATAAATAGGACATTTTACAAATTAAACATTGTGTTGCAACTAAAAATACTGAGTGAGGGCTAACATTTTATGAGTAGCATGTGGTTGGTACATGTGTGGAATAGGGAAGTCTAGGAAAGAATCCATTTCCCCCTCCACCTACCAAGCACTTAAACCCCCATCCTGCAGTTAGGTCGCTGTAGTCAAAAGCTTCCTATGACTCCACACAAGCTGAGGGATTTGCCCATAGGGATCTGCTTGGGGACTTCTTGTCCCCGAGTGGTTAACAATAGGTTACATTTACGTAGAAGACAAGTCTCTGGAACCTAGCGGGAGTTCACAGTTGAAATAGTGTCTTAGAATTTCAAACTTGAGGGCCAAAAGTGATCATCTCAGAAAATCAAGACACTTCCATTTAGATACCTCACTTCCAGCAATCTAGTTTGGATTTTTTTCCAAGTGTCCTTAATGTGGAAGGGAAGTCTTTGCTCCCTGCCGGTCATGTAGTGTTTGTGAGGGTCTGTAAACCAGCTAATGAGTCACCCCCAACCCTGGTTGCATTTCAGTAGAGGGAGAAGACAGGAGATCTTACACATTGTGACTTGTAACTGTCATGTTCACAGCAGACACACAGAGAAGTTCAAAAGAGTGCTTTGTTTTCCTCCGACACTGTTATTTCTTATGTAAGCCCTGTGGCCCAAAGCCTTAGAGAGTAAAGAGCTCTCTATTCTCATCTGTTGGTGAAATAGGAGAACAGCAGCCCAGAGTTGCTTAAGAAGTGCACACGAGCAGGTGCTCCAGTGGGGAGGAAGCTCTCTGCTGGTGTCTGTTGGAGAGAAAGGGGAATGGACTGAATGAGCCAGGCTTAATTTGCATTTTCAGCTAGGAGACATTTTGATTACAATACAGTTAATTTGAGTTTGGGGGCAATAAAGTGCTTTTGACCTTGTTGGAAAATACATGGACAAGACATTGACATCAAATGTGCCTAGAACTTGGCAGAGATTGCGATCAGGCACAGTTGGGCAAGGGAGCCTGAACAGAGCACAGAAAAGAGGAAAAGGATTTTATTGTCCAGTTGGAGTGGCTTTCTGGCAATGAAAGATATTCCAGATTCATCTCTAAAGCACTGAGATTGCCACAGAAGAGTAGATGGGCAGAGCTCAGGGTGGTTTGGGGAAAATGAAAATCTGTACAGGTGGCAGATTTGAGGCAATGGACAGCGCAGAGTGGTGGTGACAGCGCAGAGCAGCAATAGCTGGGGCAGAGCTGGGATAGCTTCAGCAGATGCCACAGAGAAAGCCATAGGGACTGTGGTGTGGGCCTGCCTACCCACCATTTAAACCTAAACCCACCTCAGCTGGGTCAGAGTGTGGAGTCCCCCGAGCAGCACTGAGTTGGTGAGGAGAAACTAGCTAGAATGCACCAGCAGACAGTTGCCAGGAGGCCTGAGGTTGGGATGATGGTTAAGGAACCCAGGGAGCAGGAGTTTAACCTCACAGAATTTGTTGATTTATTAATATCTGGTTTTCTTACATTTATTCTGCTGTCTTTCACCCACCCACCCAGTTTTCCCCCCTTAGTCAAGTTCTCTCTGTTTTAAGCACTGGACTCCATGCTTGCAAGTGGGGATGTTCTGCCCCTCAGGAGCACCCAGGCTAGTCGATACAGTTTCTCAGGTTTCTGGGTGGGGGCTTGAGCCAGTGTTAATGTAGTCTTGTAGTAATGTAGGAAACCCCTAGAAAATAGAACTCATCCCTTTCTGCTGCCGATAACACGTGGCAGAAGGGTACATTTGTAATGCAGAACGATAATGCTCACAAACCTCAAAACAGAGAAAAACAAAGCAGACTGCTCTCTGAAACAGAGAGGCACAACACACGTACCTTACTTTAGGCAGGTTGGCTGCAGACTGGCTGCTGCTAGGCCCAGTTCACATACAGAGCCCCCAGCCTGCAAATAGGCACAGGAAAAACCTCTGAGCATTTTAAGTGGCAGCTTACAAGTTCAATATCGTTTGCAATACACCACAGTTACAATGGCTGGTAAAGTACTCTGGAATCCTTCTGAATAAAGAAGGTACTATAATTACTCATACAAACACAATGGGCCAAATGCTGCCTGACATAGTCAATGGAAAATGCGTGTGCATAGCACACCTGTGCCACATCACTGAAGTCATATGGGTGTAACTGAAGACAGAATATGGTCCAATACATATAATTTGTAGTAGATGTAGCAGTAACACTGACATTATGCAATTGGGATGAAATTTGTTCCTGCACCAAGGACCAGCTCTGTACACTTAAGTCCCACTGAAACTTGTGTTGACCCTTGGCACAAGGGTGAAGTTTCATCCTCTGAATAAAATACTGTAAGCACAACTGTTAGAGACAACAAAACAAATTTAGAACCCAAATAAAAGCCAATAAACCTTGGAAGTGGCAGAGAAGTGGGAACAAAAGTAAAGGACACACAGAAGAAACAGTCTCTTTCTGTAATTGTTCCACATCTACAGCCTCAGTTTCAGTGCTTATTTCTTTAAAAGGGTTCATTTGTGGGGTTTGAGACAAGGCTATGGCAAGCCCTTTTGTCTTTGACTTACCTATTCTCTGCTGCTTTCAGCTCCCTGGAAAAATTAAGGGGGGTGGGGAAGTAGATGATGAGACCCATTTGTGACAGGGTGGGGAAAAAATGGTTTGTTAGAGCCTCCATTATTGGCATATGCTTCAGGAAATTATGTTAATATAGGTGCTTTGATCAAGTAGTCTGGCTCCTTTCTCACCAGTCACCACAAATCCTGTGTAAACAGTCAAGCACCTTTCAAGAGCTTCGATTTTCTCTGGTTTAAAAGAGGCACAATTCCTCTGACATTAATATGCAGCACAGACCAGTCATTATCAATTCAGGCTAGATAGTATTTAATTAAGTCACTTATGTGCCATCACCTCTCCTCTCCCCATCTTGTTATTGAAATATGCTCCATTGGTATTCTGCTTCCAGCCTGTGACACTCTGTAGGCTGCAGAACCCCAGTGAAGTCCTCTTCCCTGCAATATTTGCTGTAGGTCCCACTGGGGTTCTCAGCTTGCCACATGAAGTATATAGAAGCAGTATGTGTATGTGTAATGATACCACTAATTGCTGCAGGTGCCAAAGTCTGGATATGCAGCAGTCTCAGCTGTCAGTTTGAGATTCATCAGCAGACTGTACTGTAAATACTGTATATTCATTAATTACACCTGCTTGTTTAATGATTAGTGAGCTAATTACAGTTGTTTTGGGTTACTGCCATTTAACCATGCTGTTCAAAAGGAAGCCTCTTTATTTTGATAACATCAGAACTCAATCCTGCAAACACTGTCATGTGTAGCACTTGCTACTGTGAGAACCCTTGGGACTGCTCTCTAAGCCTTCTGCGTGGCAATAAATATCTGCAGAATGCTGCCCTGATGCAGCATCTCCTGAGTGGTAACTGGTAATAATAGCTTGGTTCCTGTGAGCATCTCCTTCAGCTCCAGGGGAGCTGAGAGCAATCAGCATCGTGCAGGAATAGATTCATTGCTTCATTTCCCTACAGCAGTTTGTAAATAAGCAGCTATTGACCGAATCAAGATAACCAACTTCTCAGGTGGGCCCTAAACTGTGATCCCAGAAGTTAACGAGGGCACATCCACACTTGCAAAGTTACAGCGCCGCTCAGAGAGCGCAGAAGGAAAACCGCCGTTGTGTGTTCACACTGACAGTTGCCTGCGCAATAGCGTGTTCACACTTACGGTGCTATTCGGAGCGGTGCACTCTGGGCAGCTATCCCACAGAGCACCTCTTTCTCTTTTGCCGCTAAGACTTGTGGGAAGGCAGAAGGGATCACGGGGCATCCTGGGTCCACCCAACCTCCTTTCCCACCCTCCATTGCCAAAGTGGCTTGGTTTTTTTTTTTTTTTTTTTTTTTGTGACTTTGCCTTTCTCCATCTCTATTCAGGGAGATGCTCTTGAAGATCTTTCAGATTTTAAAAGACCCAAGCTCCAATTCTTAACAAACCAATACAAATAATTCAGACTCATTTTTCATCACATAGCTTGTTTTAAGAGTTAAAAAAATCAGAATTCTGAATCTAAATCAACATTATTCTAAGGAGAAAATTCATTGTACTTATTTTTTTAATCAAATGGTTTTATAGAAGGAACCGATACAAAAACAGGGACGAGCGTAAACATTTCTTGACTTGTGAAAGATATGCTAAAAGCCCAAAGTCCTCTAATCCCCCAGAAACAAAGCAGGTACAACAGCAAAGCAGACTTCCTCAAGCCAGCCTGCTAACATGTTTCAACCTTGGTCAAGATAGAAGTACAACCTATAGGGCCAAAAGGATAATTTATTTTCAGTGCCTGTTCAATCCTTGGCATTTCAGCGAAGGGTGCAACTGGTGATAATTGTAGCAGACTGAAACCCCCAAGCCATTCCACATAGGTGAGACACTAAGCCCCACGGTTACAACTTTCAGTCTTGACTAGAGAGGGGCAGACTCGCTCTTGAAACATAGGACAGCCTATTTCCCAGTCTCATCTTGAACCTTCATTTGTGTTTTAATATCCACCTTGAAAAATATATTCCTGATGGGAAGGTTATGCAGAACTAGCAATATGGGGTCACATTTATCCCTCATGTAACTCCACTGATGTCAACAGAATTAAACTAAGGATTAACTTTTGTCCAGGGTAAGCAAAAGCTCTCCATACCAGCTATAGACAAGGCAGGGATATCTTCACCATGAGCCTAGTGTCCTCATGTTTAGTGAAACAGTAATCAAGGGACAACATCCAGGTTGGAAAACAGTTTTGATCAAATATTTTGTATTAATTCCATTTTTTATTCCACTCTGCTCCTTTGGACAGAGTCTTACATATACCTGCAATTTTCTCTGTTTGTTAACCTTGTCACCAATAGACTAGGTAATCTACTGTAGGCTTAGCAGCCTGAGAGGGTCCTGGGCCAAAAATATTTTTACTTTCTATGGCCACAGCACTACTTAAGCCATTATTATTTATTATTTGTATTACCATAGCACCTAGGAGTTCCAGTCACGCACCGGGACACCATTGTGCAAGGTGCTGTACAAACACAGAACAAAAGGACAGTCCCTGCCCCAATGAGTTTGCAATCTAAGGGCTTGTCTACTCTACCTGCCGGATCGACAGGCAGCAATCGATCCAGTGGGGGGTCCATTTATCTTGTCTAGTATAGATGCTATAAATCGACCGCTGATCGCTCCAGCGTCAACTCCGGTACTCCACCTCAACAAGAAGCGCAAGGGAAATTGACGAGAGAGCATCTCCCGTCCACACACTGCCATGAAGACTTTGCGGTAAGTAGCTGTAAGTACATCGACTTCAGCTACATTATTCACGTAGCTGAAGTTGCGTCACTTAGACTGACCGCCCCCCGGAATGTAGACCAGCCCTAACTATAAAAGACAACAGACAGATACAGATAGATGTGGCAATACAAGGAAACAATGAGACAATATTGTCTGAATAGACAGGACAGACAGGGGGAAGGGCTATAACGTACCAGCAGAGCGAACAATGGCATGTTAGTTTGTGGGGGTGGGGTTAGTTAGGAAGGGATCAGTTAAATGGAAAGAAAGGGGAGGGGAAGGAGGTGAGAGGGACGGGGCAGTGGAGATGAGGCAAGTGTGGAATGAACCTGAGGTGAAGAGACTCAGGAGGGAGGGGGACGGTTGGAGTAAGCAGCCCATCAGCTCAGGGCAGGGAAAGTCAGAACATTCTACAGATTTGTCTGGGATTCCCAGAGGTCCCTGCCCGTGACCACTGTGATTCGGTGTGTACAAAATAGTTGTCTTAGGTTTTTTTATTAATCATTTTTAATGCTCCCATTACACGATATTACCTCTGATTCTTTTTACACCTGCCTGCAAAGCGATTATGTGCGGGGGCTTAAGCACCATTTTAATAACTTCTTGCTCTCAGATGAACAAGCTGGGGACAATATTTTTGGTCTCAGCCCATTTCCCTTTTTTTCCTCACTGCTTTCCATGCAGAAGACTAGACTGGTTCGGTTTAACCTCTAAAAAGGCCGTACAATTGGTGGAGAGGGATCAATAACTATTGAAAAATGATGCTTCTTTCACTTAGACTGTTGGAAAAAGTAGCTCCCTTTAATTATTCTTTCACATTGTAAATATACTCTATTGTGCACTTTTCCATTAAGACTCCTCAATGGATCATAGAATCCTATAAATCAGAGATGGAAAAGGCCTCTGCTACATAGTCTGTAACAAATCTAAAACCCCTGGGTTTCTTGCAATAATTTGATTTAGCTTCTCCTTCAGCTGTCTGCATGATTTTTTTAGGTCCCATTCAGTAAAGCACTTAAACATGGGGTTTTAACATGTACTTAGGTGCTTTGGGGACTCAGGACCTTCATGAGAAAGAGAATCTCTGAGAATATTCAAGACTATCACCAAGATGTGAGAGGTTAATCCCGCCCCTCTGGTCAACTTTAGCTGTGTGTTAGACTTTGAGTTGGAAGTAGTGGCAGTTCCCTCCAGTTTAATCACAGACTCCTGAAACATTGATTTGCCACAGACATAGATTACAGACTCTGGAAATCGATAAGTAAATATGTATTCATAAAAAAGCAGCACAGTACATTTTGCTCAGAAAAAAATGACAGGAATCAGCATCAAAAATATTATGATCAATCTGCAACTTTTGACCTTGGAGTTTTGGGGGAGGGAGGGGTGGTCAAGAACAACACATGCCAGATGTGGACTTGAATCTTCTCCTGTCCAAGGAAAAGGACCCATATGCACGTTTTTATAGGTGTGACTAGTGATAGGGGGCTTCAGTTTTCTGCACATAAGAAGAGGCCAATTTTCAGGAAGTGACCCCCCCCTGAAAACACTAACCACCCTGAAAACTTAAGGAGTCTCAAGGTAGGCACAAACTCACTAGTCACTTGTGAAAACCTTGCCCGACAAAACTTAGGCCTTGATCTTGGGGTGAACTCAGCATGGGCAGAACCCTGCCTAAGCAGGAGATAGAGAAGATGACTAGTTGGCTAGGTAGAATGGCCAGCAGATAAGTGGAGAAGAGACTCTAATGGTAAAGTACATGTACAGGGCCAGAAGGGGTTCAAGTAACAAAGGAATATGTGCAGAGGGAGAGAAGAGAACCATGGGACAGAAAAAGGGAGAGGGAAACGAGTTGGGAGGGGAAGAGATTAAAAGAGATGAGCAAAAGGATGCAGTGCAATTAACTTTTTACAGAAATGATACAACACTTGTCCCATTGCAGACAGCTAACAATACCTACTTACCTTCCCAGCATGGCTTTTCCATAGACATAACCACTGCAGCTGCCAAAGGGGTATTATGTGATCAAAATGGGTGTGGGAAGGATTTGGTCCCTGTGATCAAAAGTGGAAGGAGAAGTGGCCCACACAACCATTCACTAAGCTGTAGCCCACAGAAGTCAGAGAACCCTTGATCTAGGGTTCCATTCTCCTGTCAGTGAAGGCTGGTTCCCTAACGTATGTTTCGGAGGATGTCATAAAGACTGGGTCGGACGTTCCAAACTATGGAGCTTCCCTTTGGAGGCTATTCTAGTGCCCAATGGATGGAACCATCAGGACAATTGCCCTGATAATACTTGCAGTTTTCCTTGTTAGTTTCATCTATCACTCCTAGATATACCTCTTTCACTACTCTACACAATTCCTCCCCCTCCTTGACATTTAATGGAAGTTACGTTCAAATGGACTAGCTGTCCCAGGAGAAAACGCTGCCTTCCGTGGATGCGTGTTTGAGACCAGAGTTAGGCTGCTGGCCAGTCTCAGGATTCTGAGAATTAAGCTTTGCCACCAAGGTCTTGCTCCTGTTCCATAGAAGTGAGTGACAATACTTCCATTGCCTTCAATGGGGAGCAGTGCCAGCCCCACAGGGTAACTAGAGTGAGGCCATAGGCTAGCTTCTTGATATTTTAGTAGTTCTCAATCAACTTTCCAAGGGTGATGTTTGCACACATGAACTGCTCACAAAACCTGAGTAAAGGGGCATGGTGCAATCAAGCACATAGAACTGGAGAGTGTGTACTCTAACCAGTCAGTAGGCTCATACCCTGCTGACATTCTATACGGAGAGTTGCACAGAGATCACTGTATTGTACTAGCCTTAACTATTCTACTTAAAAAAAGTCTCCCATTTGCTTTTAATTTGCCAAATAACTGGTTATCTAAATCAAGGCTTGGAAAGAAAGAAATACACCTCCACCCCAATATAACGTGACCCAATATAACACGAATTCAGATATAATGCGGTAAAGCAGTGCTCCGGGGGGGCTGCGCACTCTGGTGGATAAAAGCAAGTTCGATATAACGCGGTTTCACCTATAACGCGGTAAGGTTTTTTGGCTCCCGAGGACAGCGTTATATCGAGGTAGAGGTGTAGTATTAAATATTTAAAGATCACCTTGAGTTCCTAATCTTTATTAAAGGAAAAGAAATACTTTTTTAAAACCAATCAAACTGATTGCTCTTCATGCAGGACTATTCCCCAAGTCCATGCTTCCTATTCTAACTAAATTTGCCACTGTTAAGGTTCATTTATATTTCTAGACACAGCATAGCACACATTGGTTTGGCATGGGGAACAAAAACATGCTGTTTAATAAAGCATATACTTTTTTATTATTGAAAAGTGCACTACCTAAGAGACTCATTTATTAAAGACTTTCACCTAAGGGAAGTGAAATGAGAGACAAA
Organism: Trachemys scripta elegans; assembly: GCF_013100865.1. Taxonomy (NCBI): domain Eukaryota; kingdom Metazoa; phylum Chordata; order Testudines; family Emydidae; genus Trachemys; species Trachemys scripta. The sequence continues at coordinate 14,064,310 of NC_048303.1, read as the reverse complement.
GCAATATTAGATGCAATATTTTCTGCGAAGAATGAAAGTTCAGCAAGACAACTGTAGAAACACTTGAAATGTTTCGCATCTGTTACTGGGGTGCCCTAGACTAAGATGGATTTTGAATGGGATTCAGCTAAGCATGGGAACTTGCCAGGTTCTGTGTGATGGTATGTAGCACAAAATAGATGGTATCCATTTAATTCTTGTTTGACTAATTAAGGTTTATTGTAGATAATATAGGCCAAACTCCAGACAAATGTAAGAGGCTGTTTCTCCCAGGCAATTCTCTGGATCAAATTCAGCAGTGACATAAATGATGATATAACTCACCACTCAAGGCCTCAATCTAATTGCATTTACACTGGTATTAAACCTCTGATGTCATTGGAGTTACCAAGAAAAGACTCACAGGGGTAGGAGGCTTCCCAGCACAACCTATGTATTTGTGTTTTAGATTGCAAGCTAATCTAGCCAGAGAGTGTTATTTTGTGTCTTTTACAGAGCTGAGCACATTCTTAGCCCTAAATAATCAACAGCAACTCTGCATCTACTAGAGAGAAGTCTCTCAAAGGATGTGATCTTTTCAGGTAATATGGAGATATATCTATCTCATAGAGCTGGAAGGGACCTTGAAAGGTCATTGAGTTGAGTCCAGTCCCCTGCCTTCACAGCAGGACCAAGTACTGTCCCTGACAGATTTTTGTCTCAGATCCCTAAATGGCCCCTCAAGGATTGAACTCACAACCCTGGATTTAGCAGGCCACTGCTCAAACCACTGAGCTATCCCTCCCTGCTTTCTACTTGTTCTCCTGCCCTGTTAGTTTATCAAGGCCTCCGAGTGAACAGTTACTTTTCAAAGGTTTTGAGCATGAATGGAAGAAACTGCATCTGATTCTACATCATCATCATGTGCAAATTGTGTCTTTGTTCAATTTAGGCACATGGTTGTTTCACCCAGACAACACAATTGTTTAAACAACCACACCATCACATTGCTGTAACCCTTGTTCTTCCCAACCTAGTCCCTTCCTACTACATTCATAGTATCATGTCTAAAATTTACAATGTAAACTGCTTGGAGCAGGGACCATGTCTATTTCTTTTGTAGTTTGGGGTGCTGGGGGGAAAAAAAAGCAAGCATAGCTGTGTTTCAGGGTTGAGTGAATTCAGTCCCCCTGTATGATGTGATCCACTCGCAGAATCTTTCTAGCTTTACTCACATGCTGGTATTAGTGTAATTAGATCTGTACAAAGTTGCCAGTGTGCTTTTAGCACATTTATCCATCCCAATTGTAGTATAACTTCTGTCTGTGACAGGGTAGTAGCTCACCGCTGTGGCGCCTCCTCCTGGTCGTCTTGGGGAATTAGCTCAAACCAGTAGGGCGCCCCTTCGGGTGGCGTCCTGCCTGTCGTTCTGCCTGCGTTGGGTGTGCGGACTTGCGTCACCCTCAATGTACGGAGTCCTCTTACGGAGCACTGTCCTCCGACAGTATCCCTTTTGCCTCTTCACACCCCCTTCCAGGGGCGGGGGGGTAAACAACAGCCCCACACCTTCAAGTCCGATCCTCACCATCCAGGACCTGGTGTGGTTCTGACCGGCCACTCCCTGCGGCCCGTGGCTGTGCGTGGGGTAGCACAGCAAACAAAGGGGGGGGGGAAAGGGAGGGGGGGACTCAGGCCCGCCCACTACTCTGAGTCCCGGTCCAGAGGCCCTCGGGTGACAGTCTCCCTGTCTTCCTTCTCTTTCCTCCTCTGACTATCCCTCTGGACCGCTTCCCCAACAGCCCTTCACTACGCTAGGCCTCCTCCTCCTCCCAGGCCTGCCGCCTAGCAGGCTATGGAGTAGGGCCTTCTCCCACTCTCTCAGGCTGGCCTGCGCTGCGCTGTCCATGGTGCTGGCTTCCCAGCTCTGGAGACAGACCTTCCCCTCTGAAGGCCTGGGACCAACTGACTGCTCCTGCTCTGGGCAGTCTTTTATATGGCTGAGGCGGGCCCTGATTGGCTGGCCCCAATCTGCCTTCTGATTGGCCCTCTGTAAGCCCTTCCCTGATTGGTTGGGTGGCTGTGCAGGCGCCTAGGCCTGCTGCAGCCCACCCTCTCTGGGTGTGGGGCAATTGCCCCACCACACTGTCTATAGCACTACAGTACTGTAAGCGAGGACATCGGAAGAAGAGAAGGTGAGCAAGACCAAATATAACTATATGGAAATAATTTCCTGTTCTTACCTACAGATCCAAAGCATACCATGTCTCTTCTGAATTTAAATGATGCAAAGTGAAAAGTGTTAAGATATAAAATCTATTACCACCATCTATGCTATATCCCTCCGTGCTCTTTAAAGAATGGAAAATTAAATAGATAAAGAAGGGTCTGAGATACCTAGGAGCTATAGTAAATCCAGGACTAGATAATGTGATAGCGGACAACTAGGTGCAATTGATTCAAAGAATAATTGAGGCTCTAAATAGAGGTGGCACCTGGAAATCAAGCTCACGGGGATGACTAAATGCAATGAAATTGGTGTCAGCAGCCAATTCATTTGTTTTATATATGCTACCATTGCAAATAAAGCGGCACATACTCAGTCCCTACACAAAGCCTGAGCATGTGGGCTTTGCACAGAAGGCCTAATAATCCTTCTTCCCCAGCCCACATGGAGGGGGCTTGGAACAACTGTGCAGCCACTCCACCGTGGTTATTGGTCAGTGACCCCCTATGCACGGAGCAAGTGGACACACACCACACGCTGAGATGCTGTCCTGTGCTTCCCAGAGGTGCAGTTTCGTGTACCATTGCAATGTGAATGGAATGTGGCGGGAGCAGCAAAGGTGGCAGGACAGAAGAGTTTGGAGGAAGCACTGGGACGTCTGTGTGCACATGGTTACAATGCTAGCTGCAGTTGCAGCATCTCTGTAAATAGTTCTCTTAACAAAGAGGCGGTTTAGTTATAGCAGCATCCTTTCATGTTACTCATGAACGAAGTACATGAAATGCAGAACTTGCAGACCAGGGCGTGAAGGGGCTATGGTGGCATTGTGCTCTCCTGATCCTGGGCCGCTCTAAGAGCTAGAGAGGACCCCGGTGTAACTTAGACAGCGGGTCCAATCTAAGTTATGGTAGCCTCTCTGGGCTACCATACAGGCCACAGAGCTGCCTGGAATCTCCATCAAGCTACAGCCCTGCCTGACACTCCCCCTTCCACCCTAAGCCCTGCCCTTAGCACATGTCAAGGTTTACAGGGTCCTCAGAAGGTAGCCTTATGGCTACCATCCGTAGTGCCCACCTGGCAGAATCCTCCCTTGGATGGCTTTTAGTGTCAGGATCCCAACCAGGGGAGTCCAGACCAAGGGTCAGAGCAGGGGCAAACCTAAGGCTGGGAGTAGCAGAGGAGTGCGTAGTCAAGTTCCAGGCTAAGGTCAATACCAAGGGCCAGAGTCTGAGTCAGGTTTCAGGAGGCAAAGTCCAAATCAAGTCAGGGCAAGAGGCAGTCATTGCAGCTATAGGAAGTCTGCACTGCTACCTGGACACTTCCTGGAGCGCCCCTTAGGTTTATATAGGGCTGGGAATCAATCAGGAGTCATGAGGCTGCTGCCTGTCATGAGGTTTCCGTGGTCTGTGTCCACAGTGGGTCATAGGCAGTGGTGCACAAGTTAGTTATAGCTGCTGCCGGGTGGCAGCATGGCGCTATCGGCTGCCTAGCAGTTCTACAGGCCTGGCTTCTGGACCTGCAGGGCCTTCCATTTAGTGCCTTTTAACTTGAATAAAGGGACTGAAGTGGAGGTGAGGATCTCACCTATAGGTTGCAAGCCGATTGGCCATGCACCTCCTCTGCCAAGGAGAAAGCAGAGCCCCTCCCTGCACAACCGGTCCTCAACCTGTCTCCTATTCCCAGCCCAGGCAGGGGAATCACGATGATAGCACACTCCTTTTCAGACTTTTCACCTCAGTGCTGAAGAGGGCGGGATTTGCCTCACATACATACGATTAACAAAGCTCCTCAAAATCCACGAGTGGACAACACAAGAACGAAACCAGGTGAACGACTCAGTCCGCAATATTGAAAAGGACCAACATTATGAAGTACCAGCAACTTCTGAATCTTGTGCAGGCCCTACCCTTCAGTGGGGACATGCAGCTGTGCAACCCATGGAACAACTTGGAAGTTAATAAATATTCACCTACGTCCCTTCTTTTTTACTCATGAAAACAAAACAGAGAGGGAAGGGAATTCAATCCAGCCAGCCCACTATTTCTATATAAGAATGATCAGAAGGTATAAATTCCATTACAAAGAAAGGAGAATGGCAGCATGAGGGGTATGAGCTGGACTGTGCTGGAGCTGTGACCCCAAAGGAATGCACAGGGACAAGGATGCATGTATCCAAGACCTGAAGGACAATTTCAACCAAAACCCAGTAATGCCAGGGGAGAATAGCGCTACATTTCAGTTTTCCTTCCCATCCACCAAACAACAATTAAAGCAGCAGCAAGTATGCCTGAAATGGTAATATCCCTTTGCCATGATAGCTACAAACTTGGCAGTGGTTCGGAAGCTGGTGTGCTGAGATTGCTGTCTATCATGCTGACCATTATTGGCTCATTACTTCCTTTTCTCCCCCATCTGTCTGTGGCTACCTGTTGTCTCTTGTCTCGTATGTAGATTTTAAGCTCTTTGAGGCAGGGACTGTCTTTTTGGTCTGTGTTTGTACAGCACCAAACACAATGGGGACCTGGTCCATGAACTACCCCAGACACTCCTGCAATACAAGTAATAAATAATTATATGCCTAGCCTCACCCCCCGTCTCCAGTGTGCATGTTTAGGTTTATTTTTCTCTTTTCTTCTTGCCTCCCATTTCAATGTAATGCTGATGCCGAAGTAATTAACTAACGATCATGAGCAGCCACCCAAGTGGCTGCAGAGAGCAGAAGCGCTGTGACATTTCTAGGATTCAGCGGTATTTAGAGATTTTTAGATTTTTTTCTCAATTCAAAGTATAAATTCATTTGAAAGGAGAGGGTTCTAGCAAGGCTTTGATTTCCAACGCTGTCAGCACCTTTGCATCAATTTCCTCATGAGACTTCTTTCCCTTATTAACCTGACCTAAAACTGCCAAAGCAAAAAGCTTTCTGTCTACCACAGTTCAAGAGACTCCATTTTCACAGACATCAAAAAACCTTGCGCTTCACACAGGCATCTTTGCAAGTCCATCAGAATCAGGTTGCCACAATTTGTCCAGAGGGAGTTTGCCACCCTGGAGCAATCACTGTTGTATGATTAGATTACAATAATTTTCCCGATACTGATATTAATTTTTTAAAAATATTCTGTAACTGGCCTTTAAGATCATGAATCTTACATGTAATTACTGTGTGTGTGCTCAGTAGTTTGGGCATTGGCCTGCTAAATCCAGGGTTGTGAGCTCAATCCTTGAGGGGGATGTTTAGGAATCTGGGGCAAAAATCTGTCTGGGGATTGGTCCTGCTTTGAGCAGGGGGTTGGACTAGATGATCTCCTGAGGTCCCTTCCAACCCTCATATTCTATGAAAGAGAAAACCACCAGCAGAGCAGCTGTTCTCTGCTTTATGCCATTTCTGTAGGCAAGTTGGAGAAATACAAAAAGGAGTGTTTCATTATGCAGGAATTTTTGCTGTAGTGCATCTGTTTTCTCAACTGCCATTACAGAATCAGGTTATTTGGCAATTGCCAGCCACAGGCAGGCTTTGGGTAGCCTTTCATGCTTCCAGCTTCGAACAAGTGGAAACACACAAGAAGGACATGGCTCACATAAATTCCTCTGCCAGACTCACATCTATCATTATGCCTACATAAACTGTCTTGTGAGAAGAGCTAGTAGGGAGAATGCATGTTAGGACTCAGCTCTGTGTCCGCAGACTTCCTGTATGACTTTGGGCAAATCATTTAGGGCCTTGTTCAAACTCACATTGGTTTCAATAGGCTGTTTGCAATACAAATAAATACCTTCATGATGCAGAAAGTAGAGAGTCCAAGCAAAGGAAAAGCCATGCTGCATATACACCTCTATCCCGATATAACGCAACCTGATATAACACGAATTCGGATATAACACGATAAAGCAGTGCTCGGGGGGGGCTGCGCACTCTGGCAGATCAAAGCAAGTTTGATATAACGCGGTTTCACCTACAACACGGTAAGATTTTTTGGCTCCCGAGGACAGCATTATATCGGGGTAGAGGTGTACTACTTTTTCCATAGGAGTTTGAGATGTGAAAGTGTTATATATGTGCTTTGTAAAGTCTATTAATCCAGTAACAGAAGGTTAGCTCTCTGATAGTGTATGCACATGGCTCAAGTTGGAATTAACGTGAGGAGTTGTGCTTCCATTGGTTAAAGTATCCTATGAACAGACACAAGATTGTGGTGACTAATATTGGTACCTTCAAATACCTGTGGATCGTTGCCATATCCTCGCTTTAGTTGTTTAGGAAATTATACAGAGTTAGCTCTAGTGACGTTTCCTCATGGATCAATCACTCAAATCTTTTTATCATTTTTCTTAGTTTTGGCTGAATTCTCTCTGATTTGTCATCCATTTTCTGGCATTGAAATGATCGCAGTGTTGTAGGTGTGGTCTCCCTAGAGTCCTATTAAGAGGGTCTTATCACAGACTTGCTCCATGCCTCAGTATAGCTCCCCAAAGAGCATTATTTTAATGCTGTCCTATTGCTCTGCAAAATTATATCCAAATTTGCTGCCCATTTTCATCCCTAGGCTTTTCTCTGCACTGCAGGTTTCTGCTTCCCACAGATGTATTAGGTTCCATTTGTCCAGGTCAGAACTCATTTGGTTTCCTGAAGACATTTCGACCCTCTCTAGTTCTTTTGAGATTATTTCACTGCCCTTATCGTCACCCACAACACTTCCCAATTTACCATCGGTTGTGACTGTAGTAGATCATAGAATCATAGAATACCAGAGATGGAAGGGACCTCAGGAGGTCATCTAGTCCAACCCCCTGCTCAAAGCAGGACCAATCCCCAGACAGATTTGCTGCTTATCCTTGCTTCCTGTCCATTAAAAGATGTTAAATAGAACCCAGGCTAACCACCAATCTCTGATATTGCTGCCTATCTCTGTGTCAGACAATATTACTATTTTAAATGATCCTTTGCTTCTATTCCATAAGCCAGTTTTCACGACAATCTCACTTGACAGGGCCTATTTATTTAATCATAGGTATGCAACACACAAACAGGGAGGAACAGGGGAGAATGAAAGGGAAAGCATATGGGAGAGAACAGTTGGAAGAAGAGGATTTTAGAAGCCAGTCCCCTGTGTCAAACATATTATGGATTACTCTAAGGGCTGGTCTACACTTAGTCCGGACTTCGGACTAAGGTACGCAAATTCAGCTACGTTAATAACGTAGCTGAATTCGAAGTACCTTAGTCCGGACTTACCGCGGTCCAGACGCGGCCGGAAGTCTCCCCCCGTCGACGCCGCGTACTCCTCTCGGCGAGCTGGAGTACCGGCGTCGATTGTGAGCACTTCCGGGATCGATCCCAGAACATCGATGGCGTGCCTCCGGACCAGCCGGTAAGTGTAGACTAGGCCTAAGTGTAAGCAGAGTCAGGATGAGCTCTACCCTGACATCTGGTGGTGAATTATGGCGAGTGTGGAAAAGAACTCCAGGGGCTGATCTTGTTTGCATAGGCACACCCACTCGCCTGGCATGAAACCACAGCAACTCAAAGTGGTTACTTTGGCTGGTGTGGGATCCCCAGTTTCTCTGTTATTGGGGCAGGAAGAATAAAGTTTTGTTACCCTGATTCTGTGAATCAAGGCCAGTGGAACTGTTGTATGACAGAAGGACTGAGTGAGTCATTCACCATTACCTAAGTAGCATTTGCTTGTCAAGGGGCATGGGTTACAAAACCCAGTGAATTGAGAGAGGATGGGGACAGGTATTTGTACCTGATGGTATGGCCCCCTCCCTGAGGGGGGGGTTGAAACACCAATTGCACTACCTCCTCTCTCCACTGTTGAATGTCAGAGCTAACTTTGATTCCCTTAGGAGTCTAGTTACAGACTGCTGAGCTGAGTTCACTTTGGGCCAATAGTGCACCAGCACTGGGCTCCCCTACTACTAGCTGAAATCACTAAGAGCTGAAATCACAAAAGAGCTAAAGCTATTTAAGAGCTGAGATCACTGAGGCTGTGTTAACTAGTGGGGGAGCCTGAAGCTATATTGCTAAGCTAACTTAGCTTAGCGGAGCGGAGCGGCTGGAGGAGCAGCTAGCAGATCAGAGCCTTGTGGGAGCAGCCCAAGGGATGGCTGGAGCGGAGCGGAGTGGCTCACAGGTTGGTGAGCGGAGCGGAGCGGTGCGGCTCACAGGTTGGTGAGCGAAGCGGCTGGAGGAGCAGCTAGCAGAGCAGAGCCTTGTGGGAGTAGCCCAAGGGACGGCTGGAGCAGAGCAGAGCGGTGCGGCTCACAGGTCGGTGAGCGGAGCGGAGCGGCGCGGCTCACAGGTCGGTGAGCGGAGCGGAGCGGAGCGGAGCGGAGCGGCTGCCAGAGCAGTTCGTGGGATGGCAGGACTGGGACTGCGGGTGGAGTGGAGCAGTTCGTGGTGAAGGCTGCGGTGGAACCCCACGGAGAAACAGCCGGTTGGCCTCGGATCACGTAAGGTGCCCCTTAACACCCTGCCCCCCCCCCCCCCCTTTTGAACTCTGGGGCTGCACTGATCATGGACAGAGACTTTGGGGGGTTGTCGGACTTTGGGGGACTTTTGTGATTCTTGGGTTGCTGGACCCAAGAGACTTTGGGATTGGTGGACTTTTGGGACTTTGGTGATTCTTGGGTCGCTGGTTTCAAGAACCAACGGGAGAGGACATGGCCCAATTTGCTGGGGTGGGTCTTCGCTCATGGTTTGGTCTAAGAACTCTAGTTGTGGTGTTTTTCCAATTTAATGCTGATGTTGTTTACCTCATGTTATTAAACATTTTCTGTTACACTCAGACTCCGTGCTTGCGAGAGGGGAAGTATTGCCTCTTAGAGGTGCCCAGGGGGTGGTATGTAATTGTCCCAGGTCACTGGGTGGGGGCTCGAGCCGGTTTTGCATTGTGTTATTGAAACGGAACCCCTAGATACAGAACCCGGCCCTTGTTGCTGCCAACTTAGATGGGCAGAAGGGTTACATAAGCGATCACATCAATAATAAAAAATCCAGCCATAGGAAGACAAATCAATAGGATTCTTTTAAAACTGGTATTTTACAGTCCAGGCTGAAGTTATATTGGAAAAATTATACTTTCTTTTGAAACTGTGCCTTGCATCCATCTGGTTTAGAAAAATAACTGGGCTCATTATTATGGATTTAGTCCTGCAAAGTGCTGAGCATTCTGGCCCTGATTTTTACTTCAGAAAGCAATGGGATGCTTCTTGTTATTTCCCCCTGCTTGCATCCATACTGCTCCTAGGCCTGTGTCAGATGCATCATTGCACAGTTCAAATATCTTGTCAAAATCTGGACTAGCCAGAATAGGCTTTCTTGTCTTCAGTCTTCCCTCAAGAACCACCTTCTCCAGCCATGGCTCTCTGGCTCAGGAAGGGCAGCAGGCTAGTCCCTCCTGATAATTCCAGAAGGAGCTTTCCCCAGAGACTTCCTCCAGTCTCCTGACTCTCCGGTCTCTGATCATTTACAACCCCAGGTGCTGCCCCAACCTCTTATTTGGCCAAACTGGAACCACTTCTTCTGGCACATGGGATCTGGACCTACTTCATTTACAGGGGCCAACTCCTGTTCAGAGACTTTTACCCTCTTCTGGGATCAACACTCCAGTAAGTATTGGCAGTGACACCAGCCAGCCTTTCAACACCGACTAGGGTTTATTAGTCAACTGGAACACAGCATCAGGAAGTCCTCAGGTCAGCACGGAGAAGCAACGGTAAAGACAGAGTTCATAGTGGCAGGCAAAGCCATGACTCCACCAAGCCACGTTGCTATAGAGTCCATCTTGGCTTTTTCTCTGTCCCTTTGTCACAGTGTAAGGGGACTTCTGGCCCCTTACTGAAACTTAGTGGGGGGGTTTGGTTGGCCCTCTCCCAATACCAAAAGGAAGGGGAAGGGCTGATGAGAAATCAAGACCCTGAGTCTGACAGTTCCCAGGGCCGATGGGAAGAGGCCAACACCCCAGGTCAGCCCGACTGACGGGGCAGGCAGGCCAATGAGGGAGTCAGGAGCTTGGGGGTCCAATACTCTGGGTGAGCTGGAGCTGCCTGAGCAGAGCAGGGCCATGCTAAGGAGAGAGCGGCAGCCTGCGCTGAGTTGGCAGCAGAGCCGCGGCCAGATCCAGAGAGAAGCAGCCCAGAGAGCAAAGCTGAGCTGGGAACAGAGAGCTGTTGCGCTGAGGCAGAGTGGGGCTGGGGCTGGGGTTGGAGCTGAGTGCGGTGAGCAGCTTGGGAGAGTGAGGGGGGACCCTGGGCAGAGGGCCCAGTGCAGGAAGACACCACCAGACAAGAGGTGTTGTAGGCCAGACTTGGAGGCAGATCATGACCCCAGTGCGGGGCGGGGAGGATTGTCTACGCTGGGAAGCTAGACGCTTCCACCTAAAGTCTGAAGGCCACCACTAGAGCAAGTGTCTGACCCGTGGCATCCCTGCAGCACAGCCAGGGCCTGGGCCGGAGACCTGGCACATCTGAGGTAGGGTTGCCAGCTTTCTGACTGCAGAAAACCAAACACACTTGCCTCACCCCCTGTCCCATCCCTTCCCTGATGCCCTGACCCTTCTCCGAGGCCCTGCTCCCGCTCACTACATCCCTCCATCACTCGCTCTCCCCCACTCTCACTCACTTGCTTATTTTCACCGGGCTGGGGCAAGGGGTTGAGGTATGGGAGGGGGTAATGGCTCCGGCTGGGGGTGCGGGTTCTGGTGTGGAGCTGGGAATGAGGGGTTTGGAGTGAGGAAGGGGGCTCAGGTCTAGGGCAGGGGGCTCAGGTGCAACAAGGGATGCGGGCTCTGGGAGGGAGTCTAGGTGCGGGAGGGGACTCAGGGCTGGGGCAGGGAGTTGGGGTATGGGAGGGAGTGTGGGGTGTGGGCTCCGGGAGAGAATTTGGGTGCAGGAGGGAGCTCAGGGCTGGGGCCGAGGGTTGGGGCATGAGAGAGGTGTGGGCTCCAGGCGGTGCTGCCCTCAGGTGGCTCCCAGAAGCCGCTGGCATTCCCCTCTAGCTCCTAGGCGGAGGTGCAGCCAGGTGGCTCCGCACGCTGCCCCATCCGCAAGCGCCACCCCCACAGCTCCCATTGGCTATGGTTCCCGGCCAATGGGAGCTGGGGAGCCAGCACTTGGGGGGTGGGGGCAGCGCACGGAGCTCCTTGGCTGTCCTTGAGTCTAGGAGCTGGAGGGGGGACATGCCGCTGCTTCCAGGAGCCTTCCAGAAGCCTTAGCCCCCAGCTGTGCTGACTAGAGCCCCCAGAGTCACTTTTCGACCAGGCGTTCCAGTCAAAAACCGGACGCCTGGCAACCCTGTGAGCAACAGACTGTGAACTTTCCTTACATTCCAGAGACAGCTGTTTGTGGTTTCCCCATGCCCATAGAATGGGGTTACTTGTCTCCTTTAAGCTTTCCCTAGGCAAAGAATGAGTTACAGCTTGCAAGAAATGTTAGAGACAACAAGAGGGAGTTCTTCAAATTTGTCAGACAAAAAAGAAAGATCAAGGACAGTGCGGGTCCGCTGCTCAATGGACAAGATGAGCTGGTAACGGAAGATGATAGGAAAGCAGAGCTGCTCAGTGCCTACTTTGCTTCAGTCTTCTCACAAAAAAATAACGTGACCGGATGACTAGCAAAGTTACCACAGACAAAGGGGAAAGGATGCAGATCGGGGATAAATAAAGAACATGTCAGAAATCTTCTGACCAATGTGAATGAATTCAGATCAGTGGGGCTGGATGCTATTCACCCGAGAGTATTGAAGGAATTAGCTGAAGAAATCTCAGAGCCACTGGTAATAATATTTACAAACTCATGGATGACAGAAAAGGTCCCAGAAGACTGGAATCGGGCTAACAAACTGTCCATCTTTAAAAGGGGGTCCTACTTAGCTCTACCTTAACCAACCATTTTACACTAACGTGCTACAAAATGGTATTTTTCACCAATCCTGGCCCATTATGAAACAATTCTTTACCCAATCAGACCCCACCACCTTAGTTGATTTAAATCTTGCAAAATTAGTTATGCAACAGACAGAAACAATTAAAGAATCAAACAGAGACCACATAGATAAACAATAGGGAAGTAGAGGCCATAAAGGCAAAACAATAGAGAAGTATAGAGAAGTATCAGAGGGGTAGCCGTGTTAGTCTGGATCTGTAAAAAGCAACAGAGAGTCCTGTGGCATCTTTAAGACTAACAGATGTATTGGAGCTTAAGCTTTCGTGGGGGAATGCCCACTTCGTCGGCTGCAATGTAAGTATAGATAAGTGTTTCTTGCCAGATGGAATGCTATCAAACAACGCTTTCTTTAAACATCTTAAGATCTGGTTCTTTATCTGGTGATGGTGGGTACTATTAGGACAGGAACGCCTTCTTAACAGCCCAATATTACATTGTTTTCATGCAATTGAGATGGAACCTGAGGATGTGACTCTCTGCAACTTAGCTCATGGCCTCTGTCTCTCACTCTGGCTGCTGTTTTTACTGCAGAAGAAGGCCTCAGACCTTACAGTGAAGCCATTGATGCAAAGTTCCCTGGAACCCACACCACATGGCAAACAAGTTTTAATACAAAGTCGACAACGTTCCTGTCTTCAGTATTGGGCAGCTAGAGGAAATGAAGCGTAATTACTTTCTCAGCCACCACTGGTGGTAATAGAGTCAGTTGCCTTTCGCTAGATGGTGGTTCTGCTTTAGGAGAAGACTTTCCATCCAGCAAAGGAAGTGAGGGAAACTTGGATTTGGCATGGTATTCCCTAATGGCTCAGAGAACAGAAGGCAAATAAAAAGAACCCAACTTGTATTATTATTTTAAATCTCATGATTTTGTGATTTTTGATCATTTGAGATTGACAATACTGACTTGGTGAGGAAATTCTGCTCCATGTGTAACTGAAAGCAATGGTGTTTCTCTAGAGTAGTACTGTTACATTGGTGTGACCAAGAACAGATTTAGCCCTAAGTAATTACCAGAGATAACATCACCCAGGGGTGCTTCCCACAGCACAGATCTTACTAACACCATGGTAAGGTATGTAGTTCAGTCCTGAGCCAGAGGAAACAAGCCCCCTGCTGAGTCATCAACACCACTTCCTGCAGCACCTAGACGTTCCTTGCAGGTTGCCCATGTAATTATTGATTTAACATGTTTGTTTTGTATGATCTGGCAGAACAAGGGTCTGAGCGTATTTTATTATTTTTCACGTCAGAGAAATCACTGCTCTGCTCCATTTGCGGCTAATACTGGGTAGCTGGCTCTTCATTCGGCCATCCTAAATTCTTCTAAAGGTACACATCCGTCTTCCCTTGAACTGCCACTGGGTCTGCCGTGTGCTTTGACTTGTACCTTCCCTTTCTTAACAGTATGTCATTCCGCTCACCTGTAACGCAGTGCACTCTGCACTCTGTTATGCACGTGGGAATACGTTCCGGGTCACTGGCAACACAAAACAATTTGCGGCTGACAAAGCAATAATGATACAAGGAGCATGGGTTTGCTCTGACAAGCCGGATAGGCTGCCCGCTTCCATATGGCACTGTAGAAATGCCATGTAATTTGTGTCATGGACTGTCACTAGAGGTTTGTGAATGAGCCTTTTGCCCCGAAATCCAAACCTGGAACAGAACTTAAGTTAGGGCAGAACAGCTTAGGACACTAACCCACCCAAACAGCACCCCTCTTAAATCCAGAATCTGGTGGCCTCCTACCTGCACTCTTCATTCCAGAAGTAAGTCTGGAATGGGGAGTGCAGGTAGGAGTGTCCAGTTGATCTACTCTCCCTACATGGCTTTTCAAGGTGTCATTGGGTGGGCCGTAGAGCCCCAAAGCCTGTTAAGGGTACTTGTGGGAATGAGTGCCTTACCCTTAATTCTTCAGGCTCCTTCAAAGACATTTACAATAATACCTGAGGGTGCCAGCCTACCAGCTGCTCCCTGAAGAGACAGAAGCAGGGAGCAAGCCAGCTAGCAAGTGGCTAAAGAAATCAGGTATTCATTAATGCCATGGTGCATCCTGGGGCTTACCTCAGAACCCGAGGGAGGCAAGAGCTAGTGAAACAGCAACAACAGCTGAGCTAACAGTGTAGGAGCAGGCAGGCCCTGTACATTGGGATTTCTGGGGGAGCAGGCCACAAGCAGAAGCAGGAAGGCGAAGGGAAGAGAGGCTACTGTCTGGAGGGGTAGGAGGTCACTGCCCCACCTCTGTCCCAGAGACAACTAAATACAAGCGGGGACACATTCATAGCTGCTGGGGGTGTGGGCAAGTTTCTCCCTTTTCCGATACCATCATGAAGTGTGACAGAGTGCTGGGCAACAGCAGCTGAGCCAACACTCTGACCACTGCACCTCCAATGAGTTGCCCCAGAGCACACCTGATTATGGGAACTGTGCCCCGTTGATAGATTGGGATGGGATGGAGCCAGTTAAAGAGCTAGCTAACTCAGTAGCCCAGAGGGTACAAAAGGCACAGGCCAGGGATGGGTAGAGTAAGTGAGATCTCTCCCATCCTTGACTCAGGAGCGGAGGGCTCCATGGTACAATATGCTGTGGCATAGTCTGTATAGGTGGTAGGTAAGAACACTGTAAGAACACGAGGTGTTTTACAAGAAGGTCTCTGAGCCGTTTGTGGGCTAGGAACTAGACAGGAACAAGTCAGCCCTGCCACATGAAGCCAGTGAGTTTCACTAGAATTCATTTGAGTTTATGGGTTCATGCAAACCTGGAACTCCAAGCAAAATCTTGGGTACCTGGGAACCGTGTATTATGGTTTGAAATCCCTGCACGGTGCTATTACGCGGGCTAGGACACCTGTGATATTTCTCCCCCTCCTTCACAAAGATTCAAATGTACATTGAGCTGCCTTAGTCTCAGAATCCTGTCTCCGCTAGCTGACTGCAAATGACAGAAATCAGAGAAAAGGAAATACAGCCATTAATATTTACACTTCTTGGGAATGAGAAAAAGGAAGGAGCCCTTGAGAAAAGAGGGGTTGCGTATGCTGTACGTTGCAGATGATTTCTCTTAGTCCCGCTCTGGGATGGAAAGATCAAAAAATCTGTTTGGGAAGGAGGGTCTTGCATAGCTCAGACTCCAGCAATGCGTTCATTTCATGCATTTTTCATAATGTTCTTGTCTTTCACCAGATGTCTACACTAGTGCCTCAAGTATGCCTGCATGGAATTCACTGCTATCGGCTTCTGATGTGTACCAGAAATCTCAGTTTCAAGCACAGGACACAAGAAAACTGATGAAAAGAAATAAAAAGCCATGCAAGTATCTGGAAAATGTGTGGCAATTACAGTCTTTCACCCTTCACACGAGATCAATACCACACTCACACATGCCTCAATCATGAACAGAGCCTTTTATTTAAGGAATAAAAGGAAACCCAGTCCATCTTCATTTAGCAAAGAGCCCTAAAGACAGGCAAGGCGAGGCTTGAATTTATTCCCAGCTTCCCCTCATCGTGGTGTCAATAATAGATGAAGATGCTCAATTCTGCCGGCACATGTCTGCACATTGCCCTGTAGTGTCTCCCACCAAGGGAGGGATTGAATACACTCACGCTGCCTCGTGTGACTGTGAAAGCACTGGCTCACCTAACCAGGGCTTTAACAAATGAATTTGAAGGAAATGAAGGGGTTTTGCGACAGGACACCAAGGTGAAATAGAGCCTCCTTGTTTTATTGCTCGGGTTATAAATGAGAGGGAGAAAAAACGAGCTCAGTACCGCATGCTGCTTCTCCTGACCCCAGAGTGACTCGTGAAACAGAGGACGCCACAATACACTCTTCTTTCTCACAAAAGATGGGTGCACATGGTACCTCTTTCCTAGTTCCTTGTAGGATTTAGGTGGCAGGTCTCACCCACCCTGCTCTCCCCAATGATACTGGCACTAAAGGGAGAGCCAACCGTTTTTACTAGCATCCTAAAACAACAGGGCATTGGGGGTATGTACAATGGAATTTAGGGGCCAGGCAGATGTGACACATATAAGCACAAGTAACGATCCTCCGGCTTCCATATCAACCAGGATCCTACTGCTATAACCACATAGCCAGACTATCACTGAGACTGACCTGCACTGGCAGGCAAGCATACACTGCATGGAACACACGCCTCTCCATCCAGCTCCCTGGCTCCTGTTACCATCACAATCCCCCTCTGCCAACATGCCTTCACCACCCCCAGTACCACCCAGCATCACCCACTACCAGAGAGAACAGCTGTTGTACCACCTCCCTGCAGCAGCTTTGGCACAGGCCTGGTACCCCCAGTGCAGTGTCTGTGGGCTATTACCCACCAATCCAGCATTGTTTCCGGAGAAGTTACCTAATGTCTATAGAAGAGCCCAGAAATTAAAATGAAAATGAATTCCTTCCTGTCATGTTATATATAGTGGAGCCAATCCAATCAGAGCCCAGAACAGAATTTTTAGGCCCTGGCCCTGCAAACACTTATTCATATGCCTAACTTTAAACATGCTTAAAATTAAGCATGTGTTTCCTGTTTCAGGACTGGGACCCTAGCCAATCACCCTGCATCACTCCTTTTCAGAGTCTATTGATAATTCTATTGATAAAAGTCTATTGATCGTGGGGTTTTATATCCATGGCTTTTCTAGGTAGGAAATCCTCGTATGCAGACAGCTGCACAATGTCACCTGAAAGTGAGAAAAGGCATTCTCAAGGCACTGTTGTAGCCAGTGTCGCAAGATATTCATGTGCCCGATGCGCTAACGATTCATATGTCCCTTCATTTTTCTACCACCATTCCAGAGGATATGCTTCCATGCTGATGACAGGTTTTGCTTGATAACGATCCGAAGCAGTGCAGACCGACGCAGGTTCATTTTCATCATCTGAGTCAGATGCCACCAGCAGAAGGTTGATTTTCTTTTTGGTGGTTCGGGTTCTGTAGTTCCCAAATTGAAGTGTTGCTCTTTTAAGAAATCTGAAGCATGCTTCACACCTCATCCCTCTCAGATTTTGGTCGGCACTTCAGATTCTTAAACCTTGGGCTGAAAGCTGTAACTATCTTTAGAAATCTCACATTGGTACTTTATTTGCGTTTTGTCAAATCTGCAGTGAAAGTGTTCTTAAAACGAACATGCGCTCGGTCATTATCCGAGACTTCTATAATATGAAATATATGGCAAAATGTGGGTAAAACAGAACAGGAGACATGCAATTCTCCCCCAAGGAGTTTAGTCAAAACTTTAATTAATGCATTTTTTTTTAAATGGACATCATCAGCATGGAAGCATGTCCTCTGGAATGGTGGCCGAAGCATGATGGGGCATACAAATGTTTAGCATATCTGGCACGTAAATACCTTGCAACACCAGCTACAAAACTACCATGCGAATGCCTGTTCTCACTTTCAGGTGACATTGTAAATAAGAAGTAGGCAGCATTATCTCCTGTAAATGTAAACAAACATGTTTGTCTTAGCTAGGACTGGGTGGACTTGTAGGCTCTAAAGTTTTACATTGTTTTGTTTTTCAGTGCAGTTATGTAACAAAAAAAATCTACATTTATAAGTTACACTTTCACGATAAAGAGATTGCACTACAGTACTTGTATGAGGTGAATTGAAATACTATTTCTTTTATCATTTTTACAGTGCAAATATTTGTAATAAAAATAATAATATAAAGTGAGCACTGTACACTTTGTATTCTGTGTTGTAATAGAAATCAATATATTTGAAAATGTAGAAAAACATCCAAATATATTTAATAAATTTCAATTGGTAGTCTATTGTTTAATAGTGCGATTAATCGAGAATAATTTTTTTAATTGTGATTAATTTTTTTTTAATCGTGTGAGTTATCTGCGATTAATCGACAGTTAATTTTAATACATTTTCTCTATAGTGCTTTCACCTTAAGAATAAGTGTGCTTGCTGAGAAAGGGCAGTGAAATAACATAACGGGTGGGCAATTACGCTGTTTATGGCATCTAAGGAGAAAGCAAAGTGCAAATGCTGGCTTGTTTAGGCAGTCTGACTTGGTGGGGAATTCACAATGCCGGCAAGGAACTGTGCAGCCTGGAAAAACTCTGTCAGGCGGGAAAGAGATGCAAATATCCCCCATTAGAGGTGACAGCTGAGGAGCCAGGAGTCTAGAGTGGGTGCCCTTGCTGGACTATGGAGAGGGAATAAGGTGCAGTTCCCCTGAACTGTTGCAGCATGAACATTGCCAAAGCAACCAGCAAGAACACTGCCTCTGAGCTAGTGAAAATAGATCTCTCTCTCTCTCCCCGAGACAGTCCCACAAGTGCAGAGGAGATGCTAGGACTCCCTGGGCTGAAAAGGGAGGGAGCAGCTAGCAGGACATTTTCCATTAATATCCCTTGACTCTGCCTCAGCCTAAGATTGAGACATAGTGCAAAGCCCTCCATCTCCCTCTACCCCAAGTTTCTGGGTTGGGTGTGTTGAAGGCAATGGCTAGAGTAGATTGAAATAGGAGACAGAGTTTTCACTGCAGCAGCCAATGGGAGAGGGAGCTGTGGTGGGAGCATTTCCTAAGCCGTGGAGAGCTTGCCCCTTGATTAAAGGGAAGGGCTATTTGATAACAATGCTTTTTATTTGCTAGCTTTTTTATTTTCCATTGCAAATTGCCTTTACACTGTACCGTAGTTCACATGACTGGACATGTCCTCACGTACAGTGCTGCAGTTGTACTGATGCAGCGCCACTGCAACACATCTGGTGAAGATGCTCTATGCTGATGGGAGAGAGCTTTCCCGTTGGCATAATAAAACCACCGCCGTGAATGGCAGAAGCTATGTTGGCAGGAGAAGCTCTCCCACTGACAGTGATGTGCACACAAGGGCTTATGTTGGTGTAACTTATGTCGCTCACACACCTGCGGGCACTTCCATATAAATCAAAACTAAAACAATGACCCAAGTTCAGAGAGAGATTCAGGAGTCTGGATGCCTTTCCAAAGCTGGTTTGAACTATCTGATCCTCCTGAGTCTGCAAAACAGGGATGACATTTCTGGCATTTCCTGTTTTGAGCCCAGCTGGAGAACAGAAGTGAAACAGCCAATTTAAAATGGTCACAATCTGTCTTCTCCAGACTTGAGGATTCCATCTGCATCTGACAAACACACTTACCCAAGCCACTCAGAGCCTCAGCAACATGTTTGGTTCAAGTATGTTCCTTGAAAGAGGGCAAAGGTCTGGGTGGGTGTGACATTCTGTACCTCAGAGTAGCACCCTGGAACCCCCATATTCACCACTGACATATTATGATATGTTTTGTACAAAGTACACCTTGTGAGGTATCATTTTAAAAGTCTTGATCTGTTGAACCTTAATATCCTGATGGATTGTATGTACTATCATTGTATGTGATGTTATGAAGTATTGCTGTATGCGTCCCTGAAATATGTTCTGAGGTTGGGAGACGCCCACAGCTGGCTTTTCAGTAGGGACAAAGGAGCAACTATCACTGGCCAGGCAGGCGTTAATGGCGCATCAAGAAGAATCCGCTCTCCGAGAGGCACCTTAGGACGGCCTAACCCCCATGTCACAGCAAGGATCTTTCTAGCAGTTGGAAGAAAGTATAAAATAGAGACAGTGACATCATCACTTGACCTCTTCCCCACCTCCCGCACCATCTCAGCACCTGGAAGATTGCCGGAAGTTGGTCACAGGCTGGAAGGGCGTTTAGTCTGTGTATTGAGGAACTGTGAGCTGCCTGCAACGCCTGTTAGGGTGAGAGACCGTTTGATTTAAATCTTGCTTAGTCTGTTAAAGTTAGAGTTTAGACTGCGTTTCTATTTTTATTTATTAGGTAGCCAATTTTGATCTCTATGCCAGCTACAGATAATCACTTAAAATCCATCTTTCTGCAGTTAATATTTGTGTTTTATATTTTACCTGAAACAGTGTGGGTTTGGTTGAAGTGCTTGCGGAATCTCGCCTCAGATTACAAAGGCTGGTGCATGTCCACTTTCCTTTGAAGAAGTGGTGAACTAATTAATGAGCTTGCACAGTTCAAGGGAGTCTTGAGCAGTGTCTCTTATCTCAGCTGGTTCACCCTTCTCCAATGAATGCCTTGTCTACACTAGTGAGCTTACAGTGCACTGCTGTAGTTGCTCTATGTCTACAGGAGAGAGCTCTCCTGTCGACATCATAAAACCACCTCAATAATTGGCAGTGGCTATGTTGGCGGAGAATCTCTCCCGCCAACATAGTACTGTGTACACTACCACTTATGCCGGCAAAACTTATGTCACTGAGGGGGTGTTTTTTACCTCCCAGCCCGAGTGACAAAAGTTTTGCCAACATAAGTGTCAGTGTAGACATGGCCTAACACTCTAGTGTTCTGAGCTTATCCACATCTTATCTGAGCTATTCAAGGCTCTTGAGTTTGCAAAACTAAGCTGTAAGCAGGCTGATTTGTGCACATGGCCCCGAGTTCTGACTGCCAGGACCTCAATATTTACAAGCTTGCAGTACTATGCTCTGTTTTATAAGCAGCCTGCGGAGCTGGCAAGGAGTAATTAAACTATTTCTTTATTGCCCTAGGTCCTGAGGAAAATCTTTAAGAGGAGAACTACAGATAAATCAGTAACAGTTGAAGAGGAGGAGAGGATGACATAAAATACCCATAACATAAAAAGAATCATTTCATGCCCAGCCATAGTGCTGGAGAATCCAGACTTCATCAACTCGTGCCTCATATACATGCTAGTCAACTTAATTTGGACAGGTATAAAGACAAAATAAAATCTTACTACAGTAATTGGTTTTCAAAGAAAGATGCCTTTTAGTCTGCATAGATTTGCTAATGGGCAAAATATTAATTCCACACCCTGCTGTGCATTTTGAGGTGTGAGCCACTTAAGTCTAACAACAATGGCACCTCTGAGGGAGGATGAATATGCTGACCAAATTACAGTCCTGGCTGCTTGCTGCTGGAAATCTGTTCATCTAAATCATCTTGCTCCACTGTAGATCAATTCCTGAACAGATGACTTGGTAGAGCAGAATCAACATCCATCTCTATTAGGGCAGGGCTAAAAAACAACGACACTACTTATCATTAAGGTTAAGATTTTGTCACAGTTATTTTTAATAAAAGTCACAGACAGGTCGAAGTCAATAACCAAAAGGTCCCGGAAGTCCGTGACATGTCTGATTTTTACTAAAAATAATGGGGAGGGGGCGCTGATGGGGGGACAACTGAAGCCCCAGGGCTGTAGCGGAAAATGTCACAAGGGCAACTAGGATGATCTGAGGAATGGAAAACCTGTCTTATGAAAGGAGACTCAAAGAGCTTGGCTTGTTTAACCAAATCAAAAGAAGGCTCAGGGAAGATATGATTGCTCTTTATAAATATATCAGAGGGATAAATATCAGGGAGGGAGAGGAATTATTTAAGCTTAGTACCAATGTGGACACAAGAACAAATGGATAGAAACTGGACATTAGGAAGTTTAGACTTGAAATTAGACGAAGGTTTCTAACCATTAGGTTTCAGAGTAGCAGCCGTGTTAGTCTGTATCCGCAAAAAGAAGAACAGGAGTACTTGTGGCACCTTAGAGACTAACAAATTTATTAGAGCATAAGCTTTCGTGGACTACAGCCCACTTCTTCGGATGCATAGTGGGCTGTAGTCCACGAAAGTTTATGCTCTAATAAATTTGTTAGTCTCTAAGGTGCCACAAGTACTCCTGTTCTTCTTTTTGCGGATACAGACTAACACGGCTGCTACTCTGAAAC